>NC_092633.1:62492655-62792655 GCF_039555335.1 Amphiura filiformis
TCAGCTGTAGTTTATGGATTTCTACCTGATGCAATATCATGCAGCTGAAATATTGTTTAGCTAATTGATATAGGGCCTACGTAATAAATTGAACTAAATGGTTTCCAAGCCTATAATTAACAATTGAGTATTTGAAGTTCACCCACTAGCAGGTATAGATGTTTTATAATTACAGTTTGTCACACGTTTATTTTGTTTTTATTGTTCTCATTTTCTGCAGCAGTGATGGACACAAAGGAATCCAGTTAGTCCCTGGTAAAAGCATTCAGTTTCTATCGCCTAAACCCAAGCATTTCAGTCAACGATGGACATGGCACGACAAAGTCCGTATCAACAGTGCCATATGGAGGACTTGGCATATGCAGTGTAAGTACACGGTGCATCCTACATGCACAAATCATTGTTTAAACGTAGTGCTTTTTGGGAAAGGGAAGAAGGAAGGAATATTTTTTGCCCGGATTCGAACCAAAGACCTTTTGCATGCCAAGCAATCAATCAGCGCTTGGTAGCCATGGTGGTGTCATTGACCCGGCCAACTATCCGTAAACCAGTATATGACTTCGGGTGATAGCTTCATCACATCATCTGGTTTCATGCTATTAAATTCGGTTAGATTGGGATGGGTTAAATTATTAAACACTAGAGAAACTTGTGGGATATCGCTATCATTATAAGCCAATAATTGTGAGCAATCTTAAAATTTATATTTTGCCATCTTTCAGTTTCTCCTTGACAAATATAAAGTACCTTTAGTGTACCCTTAACATTGATGACAACAAAGATAATGGTCCATTGAAAGAACCCCATGATTTCACTAAATTATGCTAAAGTTGAAAACCAACTGGAAGAGTGGAATTTTCACACAATAAAATTTATGTGCAATTTTGAACAATTTTCCCTGTCATTATACAGAGTGATTAAGCTTCCATACGTTGACCATATTCACAACAATTTAAGGAATATTAAATTATTCATGTATTGTTAGTTTCACATGCCCGACTGTAGTGTAATTTTCTTTATTTAAATTGCATTATGTACCCATCCGGCGGTAGATTCCAGAGGAAGGTTGTGCATTATGTACCCATCCGACGGTAGATTCCAGAGGGAGGTTGTTTTTAAACAAAACATCCACAGGAAATCATGAACTAAGGGCATAATAGGCCTCATAATCAAGTTTCCCAAAAGACCTAAAAATTATAAGCCTAACAGAAAACAATAGTCATATTTCCTGATGGCAGTCATGATTTTTAGCAAACCCAGTCGGGAATTCTTCCTAATTATGTGTGTTACCTGTTTGCGAAACGAGTTTAATTTTCTGACTTTGAGGACTGTTGAACATGTTGAATGTTAAAAATGTCAGTTTGTATTATCGTCAGGTTCATCACATAGTTGTGTATCGTTAGGAAAACTATAAGGCTAATGAAAGTTGATCCCCAGTTTCCCGTTACATAGTTTTTCATGACTGGGTAGGTGACTGTTTCATTATTCATTATTCATTATTTTCAAACTTTCATTATCGGTGCAAAGTTAATTACGGAATGCTATGTTTTGAGGCCCAAATAAAATAATAAAGTATAGTTAGTAATGACCATGCTTCACTTCAAAACAAATTTTAATTAAGCACATCTTCTTTGGAATCTTCAAATTAACCTATAGGTTGTGCAACATATGAAAGCACCAGAAGTCCATGATAGTCTTTGGAGAACCACTTTTCCATATAAATACACGGTGTCTGTGTGTTCTATTGCACACTACTTTTTACAAACCAAACTTACTCTCCACTAGCACATCTTTGGAAGCAATATTTATACGGAAATTAGTTTGTCTACTTGCACAAACTGGAGGTTGCTAGTAAAAATCATCACAGGGTGCACATGTTAATAATAAAACAACCATGCAAGAAATTGACAAATAAATCATTTTATTTATAAGTTTATTTTATTAAATACATAAATCAATTAGAAATTTTCGCTTGACAAAACCAGTAAGTTTTTACTTACTCTCTAATATTTCGTCCTACACGTCGGAGGACTTCTTCAGATGTGAAACATCTGATCCACTTTCCCGGAAACTGACTTCCGGTTGTGATTGGTCTTGTTTCCAGTCTTCAAAAAGTGGGTCATATCGTGACTTAGGAAATAAGTGCCTTCCTCTCTATTCATGGTCTTTGTCCCCTCTTTCTGATCTCCATCGCTCTCGTACTTCTCTGGATCTTCTGAAATGTTCTTTGCCAAGTATCTTGGAGTCCTCCCAGTTGACAACGTGATTTGCTCTAGCGACATGATCAGATATGGCTGACTTCGTTTGTTCTTGCTCCGATGTCCTTCGCTCTGACCGAGTGAACCTTTTGTCATTCGCTTTCTTAACCTCCGCTTGATGTTCTGCGAGCCTAATCCCGAACAACCGAGAGGTTTCACCAACATAACTAAGATCACAATTTTGGCAGCCGATCTCATAAATACAATTGCCTGTCTTAAGTTTGTCTCTCTTGTCCTTTGGATGGACCAATGTCTCGGCGACCGCCTAGATCTGCTCTCATTGCAGTGTCTACTTTGTGTTTTTTGAAAATTCTTTGAACTCGTTCAGAGATTCCATTGACATAAGGGAGCACTACCATCCCCTTGCTTTTGTCCTCAATCTTTTGATCTTTCTTAGCGCTAGGTTTCACAGTCGCTTTAGATTTTTGTTTCATTTTTTCTTTGACTTGGTCTACTGCCCATTTAGGATAGCCACAGTTTTTAAGGGCTCCACGCACATGTTTTTCTTCATTTTCTCTATCCGTTTCTTCCGTGACCACGCTGTACATACGGTCAAATAGAGTTCGGACCACACCCATTTTCTGATGGAGAGGGTGTTCTGACTTAAAACTGAGATATTGGTCAGTGTGGGTTGGTTTCCTATATACCAGGAGCTTTACCGTACCATCAGGTTTCCGAACAATAAAGTCAGTTTCCCGGGAAAGTGGATCAGATGTTTCACATCTGAAGAAGTCCTCCGACGTGTAGGACGAAATATTAGAGAGTAAGTAAAAACTTACTGGTTTTGTAAAGCGAAAATTTCTAATTGATATGTCTTACAAACCTGATGAATCTATTCACTGAAATACATAAATATTTGTAAGAAAAGCAGAATAAATTTGACTTCAAATTTTGTTTATTTTATTTATTTTGATGTTGTCTATATATAGCGCGCTACATAGTGCACGGTAGAAATGCTTTCATATTTGTTCATACGCTGGTTCCTGCTAACTTTGCTGCCTCTCTTTGTGTTCGGTCTATCCATTTAGTGGTAGGAGAAACTTAGATGCAGGAATTCCTAGTCTCCAGTAAATGCGCCTCTACGATATCGCCATTTTACCAATGTAGTTTAACCCAGCGTTTGCAAAGACAATTCGTGCCGGTCAGGGTCGTCGTTTAAGTGCTTAAAATACGTCTCGGACGTGAAAGATGACATTAAAACTATCCTTTTTTCTTAAAAACTTGAAAAATGTGAAATAATGAAATAATGGAAAATAATGAAATATTTGATCGGCATTTTTTTCTGACCGGAGTCGGGTAACGGGAAACTGGGAGTCAACTTTCATTAGCCTAAAGTGCATTTGGGAATTTCGAACTCACTGTATGAAAACTGTTCACAAGTGTTCAAAACACCTTCTTGTACTATATTTACGTCACATTTTAGCTTTTGAGTACACTTTTTGTGAAAAAGCATCACATAGTGGCTTATCATGATACACTTTTTACAAAAGCAGCGTATCACATAGTGGCATATTGTGATCAAGATACGCCAATATGTGATACACTTTTTACGAAAAAGGTGCATCACATGTGCTACACTTTTTCTATTTTTGTATCATTTTCTTACTATACCCCAATTTAATTATTTAATTGCTAGTTAATTACTTGATTTCCAACTTTGGGACTTGGGCGTAATTGAAGAGAACGATATTTAAAACTATAACAAAAATTGCAAAAAAGGACCAAAAATCATGATACATCACTATGTGATGAACACAGTGTTATATCACAAATTTCAAAAATCATAATTATTTAATTTTAGTAATTTAGAAGGACATTCCATATATTCAGAATGCAATTTGATGTGTCTGATATGCTTTCATGCTACAAAAAATGCTACAATGTATGCAAACGTTGCGATCCGATCACTTAAGTTTAATATCTCACCCGATAGCAAAGCTGTCATGCTCAAATTCAAAATACTGCTTGCTCTAGACAGCATCTTATTTCGATGTAGGGAAGATTGATGGTATGCACTACGTTGGTTTGACATGTCTTCAGGGGAGTCAGACGATTTAAACAAAATACCATTTTGTACCATACTGATTATGGTATTATATTCTTCTTATTTTTTTTTGGGGGGGGATCCAGAAATAGCTGAAGATCCATGGTAATATCACCCCCATATTTTGGCCCAAACCTTGCCAACTTTGAGCCCTTGCAAGTTTAATCACAACTTGCACAAAATAATGCAGAGATAAAAATGAAAGACACTTGCAGTATATTGATGGTCTTACTGATTTATTTTGGTTTTTATGCAAATATAGATTGTATCAAACCTTGACAGTTGCCTCGAGTATTTATCTGAAATTAAAGGGAATGAAGGGACGGGAAAAGATCAAATGGATGTCACAAATGCAGAAGGACTGACATGCCTACAGACAACACTCATCTGCTTGGATTCTTATGTAATCGATATTCGATAAAACAAAACAAATACATATTCTAATATATTGCCCACTTCTCTAACTCAGTAAACTCACATGTATTATGTACAACGTCACTATCAAATGTGCGGAAAGCTAGATAGCTCTTATCATCCCTAGGTTCTATCAAATCTGGTTTGTGACAGGTTTGATATGACAGTATATATAAGAATTAAGTGGTTTTTTTAATATCAATCTTGCGATTTGACCTTTTCCTATAAAAACATACACTTGTACATATGACAACATTACTATTAAATTTGTATAGAGCTATCTATTGGACTATTGGTGAATTTTTGTTTTACAAGTCTAAAAATTTCCTAACGATTTAGGAAAAGAACACTCTGGAGATGAGAGTGCGACTGTGCGAGTGTTTCAGTGTTGTAAATTATTGTAATTACTGATGAAGTCTTTCTATCTTTCTATCAGAAGATGAAACTTCTAAAACATGAGTAAATTATTGGATATTTATAGGCTTAGATAAAAAACACAATTTTTTTGCGAGAAAAAGCGAGATTTATGCTCCAAAATTGGCGAAAATTAAAATTAGTTAAATAAAATAGTCGATTCCATAATCAAAATCATGATCATGTGTAAACAAAACAAAGATTTGCAGTCAAAATGCCCTCTAGATTTTCAAATTATTTTATATTTTGGCACACTAAAAACATTAATTTTGGATTCATTGATGCAAAAAGATGGAAATTAAGACCATGCAGTGCACCAGCTACAGCTTTCGCAAGTGTGAAAGTCTTACCGTTTTAAAAATTTATAAGTTCACTTTTGACAGCATTGCACAATTATTGTGACAAGATAACTCTGGGCTTCAAGGAAGAACAGATGATTAATTGTGTTTTCAACTGATTGAGTGTCCCAGGTTAAAGAAGAAATAAAACAAACAAACAAACAAACAAACACTTAAAATATGCTAAACAAAAGGTAAATTATTTTGCACTATCGTAAGTTGTGCAGGTGCATTGACTAGTCTTCCTTTCCTTTCATTTCTTCCCATCCCTTCCCTTTCCGCCTTTCTTCCCAGTCCTTCCCTTCCTGCATCTCCAGCATTCACCCATGCAAGTTAACCCCTTGCAACTCAACTATCTGACATACTGTTATATAAGTTGTTGTCCCATCTGCTATGTGTAGTTTAGCACATACTCTGCGATCATCAATATAGGTTAATGTGTCATGACCTATATGAAGTCATATTGCACTTGTAACTGGTGTCAACTTCCTAACAACATTCTTCAACTCCACATAGTACTCATTATAATCTAGAGAGGAAATTTTCACACTACATTTAATTTTATGCTTCTCACACTGCACTTTGAAAATAACAACATGTGCGAATATATTCCTTTTGGGTAAGTTAGTAAAGAACATTATTAAACATTGCAATAAAAATGTGAGAAACAGTGAGCAAATTATGAAAAGCTAATTGACTTTAAGGGGCTTTCAATACACATTTTAAGGATTTATTTAATTTGAATTGGTTTTGATTGGTAGTGATGTCAGGGCGTTTATGTGGTTGTGTCGCAAGCACGATTTGATTGTTGATGAAATACACACCTACGTCACAAGAAACCCGAGTTGAAACATAGTGTAACGTTATAGAATTGTTCCAAAAATAAGCGATTAAATTGGAACCAATTAAGGTTATTAATTATTTTATTTTAAACTGTTGTAATTTGGTAGTTCACGGCATCTTACGAATGGTAGTGAGCTTTGGCAAAAAGTGCATTGCTCAATTCATAGCGAGTGTGTAGAAGAATGAAAATATCACCGATATACTTTTATAGGTGCTGCGGTTCTTTAGTTGCGTTGTAAAGAGGGCTGAAACAACAACACTTTTGTAAAACGTACATAACTCATTTACAACAATAAATTAAGCAAGTTTGCAAATTATACAATTTGTAGAATGAACTTTTGCAAAACATCAAGGTGTTGTTTTTCAATAATATATTGATAATGAAAATCGATTTTTAGGTTGCTTCGACCAACAATACCTCGTCTACCCTTAAGGGCTGGGGTATGAAGCGTTTGGACAGTATTTATTTTGGGACATTAGAGCACATCAGACATATCGAATTGCATTCTGAATACGAAGAATGTCATTCTGATATCAAATAATTTTGATTTTTGAAATTGCAATTGAATACACATTTTATGGCAAATCATTAAAATTGATATTTTGATATTTAACAGTACTTGAAGTAAAATTTATAAATCTGATGATTTATACTTAAAGTGTATGTAGGTGGGATGAAAACCGACGATCAATTGAAAATTTTGACCTTTCAGTATTGAAGATATGGATTTTTTCCCAAAACACCAAAAAAAAAATTAGGTCTTTTTGGGAAAAAATCCATATCTTCAATATGAAAGGTCAAAATTTTCAATTGACCGTCGGCTTTTCCTCCCTGCTACATACACTTTAAGAACATATCATTAGATTTATATAATTTACTTCGAGGACTGTTATATATCAAAAATTTGAAAAATATCAATTTTTATAATTTGTCATAAAATTTGTATTATATTGTGATTTTCAAAAATGAAAATTATTTGATATCAGAAAGACATGCTTCAGTATTCAGAATGCAATCGACAGGTCTGAGGTGCTCTCATGTCCCACAAAAAATACTGTTTAAACGCATAATAAACGCTTCATTTTAGATCCCTTAAGGGACTTTATTTTGCTCAGTGGGCCTATATAACTAGGAAGCTTGCCGTCAGCATAAAACTGCAAACTGGGAGAGCGCAATAATAATGTAAATTGTTGCCGATTATCAATGGTACCTACATCACTGCCAAACTAAAAGAGGAAAGACAGTGCAGTAAATCTGTAAGCCAGTCACAGAATCTAACGGCACTTAGTGTAAGGTGCACACTGTAAGGTTTACCCATTAGTCTATGTGCAATGACAACCATTAGTTAAATGGCATGGGTCAAGTTAACTCTTATTGTATGAACTTGAATGCATAATTGAAGGCCCTAGATACTAAGAAGTTGTTGCATATATGACATACCTGGGAAACACCCATCTGTTGATAATAGACAGTAGTAAATAACAACAAACCATAGAAATGCTATTTTATCAAATTGTAAATGAATACAAAATGCACATGCAAGACATTGTAATGAGATTCAAAAATTTACATAATGAAAATATCTACTGTTGAAGTGTTATGAACAAAGTGATAGGTGTATCTGTTTTTTATCCACCTAAAATGGTAACACATCTGCAACCTGAAATGGCATATGGCTGATATTTAAAACAAACATACTTTCTTAATTATTCTAAATTGTCAATATTTCCTGCTTTCCTGGAATTCCTGCAGATGATAAAGGGAGAACAAAAAAAACCCTTTTCTTACAGTTACAAAAGACATAAAATTAAGGTCAATTTCGCCATTCATTTTCTACTTCAGAGTCAGCCAGCAATGTTGAAGGATTTAAAAAAGACATTATGCTACCTTTTTTCAAAAAGACATCAATGCCACCATATATGCCATTTTGTTAAGGAGACCCTTTTTGAAATTTTTCTCGCGTACTTGAACATTCACACAATGTAGCAATTCAAGTCTTGATTAAAGTAAAAAATGTATGATTCTAGATTTTCAACATTCCCATGTCCGGATGCAATTCAGAAATTATGTTTGTATTATAATTTATATATAATTACTTAATACATTCCAAGCAAATTTTCATTCTGAAGCAAATTTATAATTTCACCAGTTATGACGACAAGAAGGGCTTAATTGCAACTGGTCTGTACATTAATAATTATAATAAAGCCCACGCTTGTATCATAAGTGCTCATCATTGCCAACTTCATTAGGGATCAGTATCACAACAATTTTAAATCTAGTTGACATATCCAACAAGCACAAAATTGCTTGTCATTGTAGACACAATTTTTGTGCACAGCAATGTTCACAATGCTAGAATTAAAAGAAATTAATCATGGTTGGATTTTATTTACACCAGGCACAAAAAGAAACTCGTCAGTTATATTCATCCTTGCTGTTCAATAACTTGATAATTTTGGATTATTCTGAAATATACATTTTGTTAATTGGACTTTGCTTTCTCATTTGACACCCTGTTAAGTGAAAAGCGAACAAGAATTGACCAAGATATGCGCCTCCAAAGCCTCAAACCCCAAAAAGAAAAGCTGCATTTTCAACGGTTTTCAATGGGAACGCGTCGTTGTATTGCACACAAGCACCACGTGCCAATCAATAAAGCACACAGTGTAACAGGCACAATTGAATCGTTAAAATTGCAACTTTTCATTTTGGGGTTTGAGAGTTTGAGGCGCATATCTTGGTCAATTCTTGCTCAATGTTCACAAACAGGGTGTCAAATGAGAAAGAAAAGTCCAATTAACAAAATGTATATTTCAGAATAATCCAAAATTATCAAGTTATTGAACAGCAAGGATGAATATAACTGACGAAGTTTCTTTTTGTGCCTGGTGTAGTTCATTAATTGCACAGTAAATTTGTTAGAGTCAGGAAAAAATCTTGATATTTGTAATGTTATGCAAGTACCAGGCTATCAAATTACTTTAAATTTATGCAGAAACTTGAATCTATTGTAATGTAGAGTAAATTGCAATTAATTTTTAATGGTGGTGATGATGATAATACTAATAATAATCATCATGATTTTAGTGGGAACTTCAATTTTTAAATTTCTGGAATTTTTGCCAAATAAACAAGTAGGATATTGAATGGATGGGCATGCAGTCATGGTACCAGGGGTGGGACTAGGAGTAGAATCCCACCAATCATTACATTCCTTGCTTCCCTCTATTTCAAATAAGTTTAAAAAAAGCCCCGGGCCATTTGGGCCCCTGCTCTCAAAACTTTAAGGCCCAAATAAATTCATCGAAATCTACAGTAAATCGCAACTCTATAGAACAATAAGGAACACACAGTTTTGCAGTAATCAGTGCGATTATGACGACACATGAATCTGGTGCTCACGCAGCAATGCATGTACATCGATGTGTAGCCAGAATTTCTACAGGCCCATCGGGCCCGCACAGGTACTTTTTAGCGAGCCCTCACAGATTTTCACGGGCTGAGGGCCCACCTTATTTGAAACACTGCAAGTGACTTCATGCACAAAACTTAAAACAGTACATAATTTTCCTTTGTTTTGTTTATTATCCCCCAATAGAGAATGCCTCCTGGACCATTGAAGTAAGCACTGGACTGCGCTAGGTCTGAGCTCACAGAATGTTTGCACCCCTCACCCAAAAGAACCCACACACAAAATATTATATCAATCAATATTGTTGCCTTTTTTATATGGGAATATACACAGGTCAATGCAATAAGAATGATATCCATTATGTTACAGTTTTCATTGTTATTGTAATCTGAATAAGCTTTCCGGGTAAGCTTTACATATTAAGTGTTTTATCCTTTTGTTTTGTGCACAGATATCAAAGGCAAGAAACCTGTAGTTTGTCACTTCACTGCTCCAGTCCTTGAAAAACAGAGACTCAATGTAAGTACTAAACAAAACACATTTATAAGCCTGTAAGGTTGTCAGAAAATGCGTAAATGCAGGGAGCAATTTCGCTGTACCCAAGGAGAAAGTTTGAAATTAAAAAGAAACATATTTCACCAAACTGTACTTTTAAGTTTAAGAATTGGAAGTGAATTGATTTGCTGCTTGAATTTGCACCCCTGATTAATTAATGTTGGGTCACATTAGAGTATTTTGTTTTCATAAAATTTTGAAAACTTAAAGAAGTTGCTGCTTCAAAACATTGTAAGATACTGGATGTTTTTAAAATGTTTTCTTATTTTCTAATATTAAATAAGTTTCAAACTATTCAACACCGCACTCACATTTTGGTCTGAATAATTTCAGAGTAACCATACACCATTGTCAGCAGTGTGATACTGGTTAATGATGTAATATATGACCTTTATTTCTTGGCAATGTTCTTTTTTTAAACTTCTAGAAACACTGTCCAATAGGACAAAAAGGACATTGTCAAGAATTCTACATCAGTCATTCACCCATATCGCATCGCTGATGGCAGTGTACAGTACTCTGAAATTATACTGACAAAAACATGAGTGTTGTTGAATAGTCAAACTTTTTTTTGTGTCTACTACCAACTCGGTTAGGGTTTCTACATTTCAAACAATGTTTTTAAGGGCTCATATTGAAATTCCCTTACACAGGAAGGTGTGCGCCATCCTGCAGCTTTCCTGTGCTAGCCTTCTTTGTTAAAATCCTGGGCAGGGTGTATCACTGATGCATATAATCCATCCGTTTTATGACCGAGCTTTCCTGAGGCGCGCGCTTAGCGAGGGAATCCTGCCTTCTTTCTGTGTGAAAACGTGGTAGGGTATTTCAATATGAGCCCTAAATGGTTTAAGGTTGTCTGAAGGAATCGGATAGTGACGTTTGCACAGTATTTTTTGTGGGACCTGAGAGCACATCATCTTTTTTTTAATTCGCAATATAATACAAATTTAATGGCAAATTATTAAAAATTTATATTTTTGACATTGATGTCCTCAAAGTAAACTTTATGATATGTACTTAGTTTACTTACAGTGTATGTAGCGGTGAGGAAGACCCGACGCGACGGTCATTTGAAAATTACGACCTTGAAGTTTTGAAGATATACATTTTCTCCCAAGACCTAAAAAAAAACCTTTTCCGCTAAAAAGACCAAAAACAAAAACTAGACATAGTTATATTGGACCTGTTTTTTATTATTTTTTGAATTTGGTAAACTTCACCAAAAATGGTTGAAATTTGGGTAATTTTTTTTTGCAAAATGAAGCTTTTTTTTTTATGACAAATTTCTCAAAGTTGATCAAAATAAAACAAACCAAAAAATATATATTTATATAGTATTTGAACTAGATTTGTTACTACATGTACATGTACCAGTTAGTACTACATGCACCGGTATTTAATTAGTTGCCAATTAAAGTAATTAAATCTTATCTTTGAAATGTCAACCCATGCCAAGCATAGAATACTATAGATTAGAAAGGCTATATTGAAATTGATATGCTAAGCCAAGTAAATTAATATGATTTGAATCATTTTTTAAATTTTTTATTATTGCATTTATTCCACTCACAACTATGGCATTTGAAGATAGCAAGGGGGGGGGGGCTCCTCACGAGACAACCGGTATTTGGGAATGCATCCTTGTTTTGATATATACAGAAAATTCAGGCCATACAATATCTAAATGGAATCACAAATCATTTCAGATATTGATCATCAATTGAAAAAATCTTAAGCATCTGATCAATATTTATTTCTCGGGCTTGCATCATTTATTTCTGATCCTCGCATATATTAATTTGTGTTTCGCATTGTCTTACGCCCTGCTTGGGTGAAGCATATAGGTCGCTTCCTTCTTCATTATTTAAGAAAAATGAGTACATTTTGTACGAAAACTATTTTCAAATGAAATTAAGGAAATGGTACAGACATTTTTCCCAAAAAGTATTTTGCAAAAAAACAAAACGAAAAAAAAAACTTTTTTGTTTACCATGTCCACTCAATGCAGTGTTATTTTAAAATATTGATAGCACTTATAATTAATTTGTGTGAAGTAAACTCTAGCATCAGTTAATATTACATACTAATCGAACACAGGTGGTGGACTCATATGTTATTAAGCCTGTACTTGTTTCCTTTTTTAAGTGCCTGGGAAAAGACTCTTGGTCATATGTAAGTTTGGGCAGATGAATAATGAATTCACCCACCAGAGAGAGTGTAACTCCATGACATTATATAAACTAAATGGTATGATGAAATAATGATTACATTGTACACTGTTACAATTTACGTTGATAAGTTTGTATGATATACTATTATTATATTGTACTTAATGTTTGATTATCAATTTTTGTTAATTTCCTTGTCCCTTTCAGCCTGATGTGATTCAAGCTGGTCGTGGTTACACAGGTAGTATACACTGGAACCAATCCAATCCCACTAACATAGTCAACCACTACAGAAAATGGCGTGTGAAAGCAAGAAATATTATGCAGGTAAATATGGCACTTCAGAGAATATATCTTACACTTCCCATAATGCATTCCATCCCTGTAAGTCTGATTTGGTATTCAGTACACCATGGGTCAATAGTGACAAGAAATACATCAATTGCAAGATCTTGATGGACTAAAACTACCTTGTTTAATGATTTGGGTACCAAATGTATGGACTAAAATGTGGGGCCAGACTAGACCATGACTTCAGCAATGTCTGGATTGTAGAGAGTGGAATCAACCAATTATGGGACTTTATTTTGGTCAATACATACATGTAATTTGAAATTAAACTAGGAAGCAGGATACCTTTTACATGGAGTACGCACTCACCATCAGCATTTGCAAATAGGGAGGGGCTTAATACTTTTGCCAACAATGGCCAATGACCAGCCAGTCAGTGATACTGCATAATTATGCACTGGACACTTAACATACACAAATTTGATAGAATAATTGTGCTTCTTAGTTACAGAACCAGATTCTTATTGTGCCCGCCTACAGGTACACCATGGCCAAGGTACTTGGCTTTTATTGTGCAGCACCTGGGGAGTACCAATGTTAGAGCTGACCAGTGCAGTACCACTGCTGGTGGGTGATGTGCAGTACCAACTTTTATATTTGGTACTGTGAATTTACTCTGTGTGTATATGTACTAGTCGGTTACCTTGGCGACGGTGTACTCGTGCAGGCGGCTGCAATGGGATGAAGTATAGTTTGAATTGCTGTCTAATGAACAATGATTATTCATATAACACCTTTTCTTTGTAGCCACCGGCCCAGGCTTTTGCAGAGGTGGCTCAAGATGAAGAAGACCATGATCCTGAAGAGAATGCCATCGACCTGGATAGGCCGCACCTCCACACTCACCAATGTTTGTCAGGAAGTTGGCAAATGATGACATGCCCCTCAAAGATTTCTCTGACACACTCTTTATTAGCACTGGCCAGAAATTCAATGTACCACATCCAAAGAAAATCAGTAAGTAGAGACCAAGAGAAGTTCGCAGTAAAGGAAATTGGCATATTATGTATTAATATACCTTTCCATATTAAATGATGGGAATAAAACAGGTTGTTCTTTGCGATAGCCATAAATTCCTTATCAATCCAGAGGTTTACATTTCAACAAGATTTGAGTCATTTTGAAATTTCATCCCTCTATGGGAGTAGTGTTCCTTTAAAATGAGAATTTGAACACTTTCGACCCTAGCTCAAATTTTACATGCAGTAGTTTTGGACACCGCACCTTCAAATTGATCTAAAACACCTCTCAGCTCTGTCAAGTACATCTTGTGTATGGTTCAATCTTTCTAGAGCCGTTTTGGCTTGATGGGTCCCCTAGTAAAAGTAGTATCCCATAAACACTTTCCTTTGACCTTGATTCATAAATAGCTTAAAGCTGTTTTCCAAACATTTGTGCCTTTGAATTGGTCCATTTCCCCCCTGTAAATTTCTTATTCACCTTGGCATTAACTAATATACACTGTTTAATTCTACAGCACAACATGTATACAATGCTGATATCATCCAACCAGGCCTTATGCAGCTGGAACCAGACTTTGATGATGACTTCATGGATACACTGGAGTCTCTTACTGGTAAGACCCCATAATAACCACAAAGGAAAAAAAACATGGTTTGTATGGAGCACAGGATGCACACTTAGTCCCCTTGCTAGCCAGGTGTAGCTTCATTGTCCCTGCTTCAAATAGGAAATGGGATAACCGCATTGTTGGCAAACACCAACTGGTCCAGGGTTGTATGCAACCCAGTTATTAACAAACTTAACCACAGAACAAAAGTTTGGATGAGTCTCAAAACAAAATACTTAAGGAAAGGGACTGCCCTAAAATTAATCTGAATTCTGACATTTAGGAACACTCATAGATGTTTAAATAAATTGTGCAAATGACAAATGAGAAAGCAAGCAGTCTGATGAAGACTAAAAAATGTTCAACAGATTATTGTTTAGGTGAATTTAAGTAAACCTAGCCGAGCCACTCCTCTACAACCACAACATACAAAGCCAGGACCTTGTTTAACAGATTCCACAATAAAATAAACCTCTCTCCTGAGCCTGCATTTCATACCCTTTTTTGGAACAATTGTGACAAAGCCTGTGAAATATCCTGTTATTATTGTTACTTTTGTCAGTTGGCATTACCTATCATCCGAATATTTCAAGGGGTGTTGTGGAAATCATCTAAAATAGTAATTTAGTGAAATATTTACAGTCAGTGCCCAAGTAAGGTACATGCATGATGGGTCATTCACTCATAGCCATAAGTAGAGCTGGGTTACATGACCTTTTATGGAGGAGAAGTAGTGGTTTGGACATTTCTGATCTGAATCTCAACACAAATGAATCACTTCCCTTCCTAGTTTTCGTTACATAAATGTAAAAGAATAGTTTTATTATCCCATTGGCTTGAGCCAAGAATGTGCATACAATTTTGCACATTATTTATTTTTTTAAAGATGTTATATAAGGTATCCCTCTAATATGATGGTGAATATGAGTTATTGAACAGAGTCAGGGGAGATGAGGCTAAATAAGCTTAAAATGTGAAAGCACCTGGGAGAAGTTAATACACCTGGGAGGAGTTAATACACCAGGATCTCAAACAACTTCCAGGACACAGTTAATTGAAAAAGTAACATAAAATGACCTGAATCTGTTTCCTCTTGAATTTTGCCTGTCTCTAATATTATGGTCCTGTATTTTTTTGTATTTCTCATGCACCCTTTCTTCTTCTTCCTTAGATTTTCAGTCAATGATACTTGGTTATCATCATTATTTATGCGAAAAATTTCTGTCAAAATCAATCCACTGTAGCCTTAACATGGTGCTTTTTAATTTTGTATAGCTTAAGTCCCCAAAATGCAAAATCTGGATTGGATAGGTCCGTAGAACAGAGTTTCTTTTTGGTTGCCTAAAGGTGCATACTTGTTAATGAAATTGTGCCTATTTATTATTTATACTTAGGAAAAGTACCTATTAATGCACATCACACAATCACCCTCTAATAATTAACTTTACACCTGGTATAGGCAGATGCTTCATAAAAGTCCCAATGATTGATCAGCTGTTTTTCACACATGTATCCATTAGTAAAGGATGCATGACCTGCAGCAGGAACACCAGCTATTAAGTACCCAGTTTAAAAGCATGGTGATCAGTTTAGATGAAGGAAATATTTAATATGTGTTCTAAATTAGAAAGGTTTACTTGATGATTTTAAGCAGTTAGCAACATCATTTGTGTTAGACTAGTCAAAAGCTTAGTGCAAGAAGCCCATCTGCAATAGCTACAGCACATTATATAGAATGCAGAAATGGTCAAATGTCTATAGTGCAGATTTGCCTGAAGTTCTCACTAGAAAATCTAAAGATTTTGTATTTTACATCAAAACTGCGAAATAATTTTGCCTTTTTCCAGAGATGCATAATGAGCTCTGTTTGTGCTTAATTTCACATTAAATCATTGATTTGACTCACAAAATGAAGAAAACAGAAAAAAACCTGTTGGTTAACACTAAATTTATGTAATTTTGTTGTTGTTGCGAGAATGAAGGAATTAAAATTTGTAGAAGAGCATATAAACTTCGGAAAACACCATTTTTTTTTGTAGACGAGCGTAGGGCATAGAAACTTGAGAAAAAATATTTTAGTTTTATTCAACAGTTGATTTAACTTTTGATAATATTACTTCTTGCAGACATCCTGATGAAGACACCCACCAAATCAGAGCTTCTAAACTTCAATGTATCATCTGATTTTCCAACATGCTTCCTTGAAAGTGACAGCTTAGAAGAAACAATGGAGCTAGGGTCATTGGGAACAGATAAGGTAAGTAGAAAGCTGAATATATCATATCCACTGTGATTATCTTTGTTAGTTAAAGAGAACCAGATTCAAAACCAATGCATATTTTCCACCATTCATGTAGTCAGAGGTGTAGCAAGAGCCTCAGGGCCCATGGACAAGGAATAGTGTGGGCCCTTTTCAACATCTCCTTTGTCAGCCCTTTCCCATATTTGCTTTTTCTTGGGCCCATAGACTTCCTCCTCCACCTGCATGCTACGCCCCTGCATTCAGTTGTTTGTTACCTGTTTGTGAAGCCAAGTCACATACAAATGATTGTGTTTCATTCTGTTAACAGGTGCTGCAAAATGTTGTTAATCCACAAGCAACAAGTGTATTCCCTGTTTCCATTCAACCTTCTGCACCACATGTGGTCAGGAATCTTAATTTTACCACACAACCAGACACCTCACAGCAGCTACAACATCAGCAGTTGCAACAACAGCTACAACAGCAACAGCAGCAGCAACAACGACAACATCACCACAGACAACATCAGCAAAGGCAACAGCAGCAGCATCAACAGCAAGTACAACAGCAGCTGTTCCACCAGACAAGTGGTGTCTATGTGACCACAAACCCACAATCCACATTTGTAGTATCAGGCCAACAGCCAATGATGATCCAAAGTACATCATCACAGGGTTTAAGAACTGGTTTTATCCCACTGGCAGAAGTAGCTAATAGTGGCACACAAGGAACTAGTAATATTGCAATAGGTTTTCAACCAAATGGGATACAGCATCAACAACAAGCCCCCAGTCTTATGCAGGCACTGACAGGCAACTATAATCTAACATTGCCTCAGATGACCAGCACATCAGGTTTTCAAACTCTCGGAAATGTAGAAGTAGATAGCATGGTACCTATTGCAACCACAGAACCATCACATGTAAGTTGAAAAGATAATGAACATATTTCTATGTACATAGTCCCATGTACAGGGAGCCATATGTAAATCCCAGTCAGTTTGGTAAAGAGTAGGGTGTTACCCCTGACCCACAATCTGTCCCAGTGCTGTTTGGATATTCACAATCTAAGTCTTGACAGAAAGTGCACTGTAAGGTTACCTCCTGGAGGAAGTAAAACCATTCTGATATTTGTATAAACAGCAGCGCTGTGATCTTGATGAATTGGCACTATACAAAGGCATAATATGTATGTATTTCTCCCCTCCCAAAGAGTTTATTTTTATTGTTTCATTTCTTATTTGTGTCCTCTCCACAGAGTGTATCAAATACTATATCTAAAGTAGAGCCACTGAGTCCAACCCCATCAAACCGCCCATCATGTGAGGTAATGGGAGTAATCAATGAGGCTATTGATGTGTTAGCTTATCAACTACCTATGTCTCCATCAAGGATGATTCCACCGATATGCACAGCAGACTGGAATGATGCTACTTCCCAGGCACCTGGCACCATACACTGGACGATGGCACAGAGTACATCGCTAACCGATGTGGCACCTGCAATCCCTATGGCCATGAATGCCTCGCATAACCCTATGGCCATAGACTCCTCACAAGGCATTGTTACAATCAATCATAAACCTATCTTCAGCAGTGGTGAGCCATCACAAAGATTGAGGGGCCAAGGAGATGATACAATGGAATTTGAAGCCATTTCACCTTCAGCGTCTAATTCAGGGTCGACAACCCCATCAGGAGCAAGGACGCCATCAGGGGCAAGAACGCCATCAGGAGCAAGGACACCATCAGGAGCAAGGACACCTTCTGGGGCTATTACACCCCCAACCAAAACAAATAAACGAGGTTTGAATAAGGGCTAAACTAATTGCTTATCTTTTATACACATGCTAAAAATATAGTATACTAATGGCAGAATTAATATGATCCTATATTAACTTCTTAAATTTATGGAAATATTGATTGACTAAATTAGGAGTACACAATGTATCTACTAGATTCATAAATGTATCATTTGTATAATCAATTCAACTCTTGCTAATACGATTCATGTTGGTGTTTGATGAATCATGTCCATACTAATTTATGATAAATTGTTTCAGATCGTGATGGTAATTTCAGCCACTCCAATTCAACTAGTCCCCATGGCAGCTTTTCCTCCCTGTATCCAGAATCATCCCTCCATGCTGCATTAGCAAGAAAGGTAAGAGAAATACTAATAAACATGTGGCTTTAACTTACAGATTGAATGGTCCTATTTGCCTGTCTCTTCATTGGGGAGAATTGAAAAACTACTGTTGTATAACTTTGCTTAAAGAGCAATTTACAAAACTGCCTGATTTCAAAGGTCCTGAATGGCAAGAAATCATTTCTCCCGATTCTTGGAATGCCTTTCCTCAACATGTTGCTTCTTACTAGGATTTGTAGAGCCTCAAGCGGGAGCAACTTTTGATCATTAATTAGCCTTGACATAATAAAAAAAACCACCCCTCCCCCCTCCCCAAAAAAAGAACTCAAAAGAACAACAAAAGCCATAAGCTGCCTCGGTGCATGATTCACCTATGTATGTGCCTTATTTTGAGTTTGTATTTATAGGACTTGAAGTCACTGAAAGTTAAAGTTGCATGTTCTTAAAAATGTGATGAAGATAAGACAATATGAAAAAATGGGGTGGGTTATATAGACTGAGTGCGATGTCCATGTATTGAGGATGGAATTAAAACCTGTACACAAAAAAAGAGGTGGTTTTGTAAAATGATCACAGCTGATTTTTGTGTTTGTTTGCTGTGATGTAGTTTTATGTTGTAAGACTAAACTGTAAGTTGATAGCAGTTGCAAATTTCAACAGGTGTAGTAAAGAAATCCGGCCCTACCCAGAAAATCAAATTAGCTCCCTATTCCTTTGTACATGGTTCCCCTGTAAAACATACTTTTTAAACATGTTCTTGTTTATAATAAACTGGTAAACGGGGATGAATCAATTCAGTAAAACAAAAAACATATCATAATGCAAAATCTGGGTGTGCTCTTCCATTGAAATTCTTTTCTTTCTTTTTTTCGATATTCATATACATGTATTGTAGGAAAATATGACCTGAGACTTAAAAAAATGTACAGAATCAAGGCAATTTTTCTGCTATTAGACTGCTTAACCAACCATGCTAGAGTAAGCATGCACTGTGTTATGGTTTAATAGGCTGACAGTCTGACAAGGCAGATGGTGTGAAAAACCTGGTAACCTGGTTTCCTCACTTGGTGTAGTGGGGCCATTTCATACATACTTAAATCAATCTAATGTTTGAAAAGATGTTCATTAATCTTTTTTACAAATTGAAATATATCACTTATTCTGCAGCTGTGATCTTAAGTATTAGAAGAAATTAAGCCCACAAAAAATACTCAGAGGCCTTACTTTTTTGACATAAGGACCCCCCATTGTCCTTGAAGCATTTGGCTTCTTTACATCTTGGCATCTGAATGACAGAAGTTATTTATTAGTCTCATGTATTTCAAAAGTTGAAATTGCACTGCTATACAACATTTTATGAGGGTGCTTGTGGCTTAGGTTTAAAGAGAATATCATTTTCTTGTATGTGATCATTCCAAATGAAGAGCCATACACCTTGTACCATTGTAAACTTATTTTGCATGATGGTTTTCTGAATTCTTGATCTTCAGTTGCATATGGTCCAGTGTATTGCAAGTGACATAATCAACAATTACCTATGTAAAAGAAGCCACACGTAAAGGAAAGAAGTGAATGAAGTGAAGAAAAGAAAACCATCAGGCTAAATAGGTTAAATTATTTTAATAAGAATCTGTGTAAATAAACCAGAGAAATTGAAAAGGGAGAGCAAAGGTGTTCAAGGTCTAAAAACACTTACATTAATTGTTGCTTTGCTAATATTGCAAATTCGAAAGCAAATTGCACAATACTGGCATTATTCTCCCTTATCATTTCTTTGTAGTAAGCCTATAACAAGCACATGCCATATAGCAGTAAATTATTGATCCACAATGCATGAAAGTGATTGATTTTTCAAAGGGTAACCATGGTTACAGAGTATTGGGATTGGATGAATTTGATTCCACTTTAGTATACATTTTGTTTGTACCAATTCTGCATTTCATTTGAATCGGATTAATACAGATTGGTAGCTGATTACAATAGATGAAATAATGTGAAATGTGGACCTATGATGGAAAGGGGAAAGCCAGAAGTCAAAATTGTGTGACATATCAAAATTGTTGGGGAAACAACCCTCAATCACCAAAATTAAACATATTTTCACACTAATGCAAAATAAATTATTTGACCTTGGATATGTTAGCAAGAAATTTGTGGAAACTTTCTGTTACGTGGTATGTGCTTTATGTTTGTGGGGTGTGTTTGTGTGTCATATTACACTTGTTTCAGCAAGCCTTCCTGAGGATCTTAATCGCGACCACTAGTGCTGTTGTCAAGATGAATTTTTTTCAATTTAATTATTCGGACATGTCGACATGAATTTGGGATTGGAGCGGGGAGACATTAAAATTGGTTCAAACTACTCACAAATTGAAAGAAATCACTTGTAATTTGGTTGAATATCCAGTGTATATTAGCATCTGATACTATCCCCATTTGTTCAGGCAATCATTAGCAGCAAAATAAGTACCAATACTATGTGGCACTGCAGACTGAGAGTGTTTGGGTGCTTCCTAGCTAAACTGACTTTGTCTCTATATTTATTGACATCTTTGAATTTATGTTGACATGTCGGGATATTAATGTTGTCAACATAATGCATGTTGACAACCGCACTAGCGACCACACCACTTGAAATTTATACCCCTTATAATATGGCACGTTACACTTTCAAACATTGTTCTACAACCATGTCATAAAATTTTTAAGTAAAATTATAGCTTTAGTTCTCAAAAATTGGAAACATTGGTTCTAAATATTAATGTCTCTGTAATTATAAGTCTGCACTTAAGTGCTTTTTATTTTCTGTTTATAGATTTCTTTTGATATTTTAGTTCAAATTTCTTTATTTTTATTTGTTTTGTAAACCAATGACACAACTAGTAGATTATTTGTATTTTTGCATGGTAAATACACGGTGAGTAGATTATGCATGCCAACAAAAGCAAAATCAAATTATTCCCTCTCATATTTGTAAACTAATTTAAACTGTTTAGAAGTCCATCTCGCCAGTCCCAACCCAGGAGGGTTTGCTCTCAGTTCTGTTACTATAAATCTGGAGAGTTGATTTCATATAGCTGACATGTGAATTAATATCCACTCATTTTGGTTGCTTTTATTATTTACACAGATTTAAAATTTAACAAAAATGTCTGTTCTTGTTGAATAGAAAGATCAATTTTGAAACAAACTTATTTGATATGCTATGGAATTGATCCTGTGTGATGCCACAGAATTAACATAAAAAGGGGATATTGAAATGGGAGGCTGCAAATTAAATAAGCCTTGGCAATACTTGACCATTTTGGGCAATCTTGCCTTATATCTTGTTATCTCATAGAGTAAAGCTAGGGTAGGAGGTTAACTTCTCGGGTAGTGAAACATAAGGTTGATAGGCCGTTGTTCAATTTTGAGCCTACTCCAATATACATTAGGCAGAGGAAAAATGGTTGAATCACCAAAACCTCAATGTAATCAGATTATTGTGAGAAAATTGCATGAAAGCAAGAAGTCAACTCTCCATTTTCTTTCTTATTTCTTTTTACTTCGTAAGTATAGAATTAATGCTAAATACAGTAATGCAATGCATAGTTTACTATTTCCCATGAAGTGGTGATTCCTGATGGCTAATTATATATTCACCTGCAGTGTTCAGGTGATTCCAAATTAAGCTCAATTTGCACAATCAGAAATCTGGTCGGTCAGTGACATGCCTTAAATTTGACCATGGATTATCATAGTATTTGCATTGCATTGTGTATTTCATGACAAGTGATAAGGATATTCCATTGCATTATCATTGAAATTCCACGCAGCTAAGATAGCATTATCATCACATCAAAACGCGCGAGATAAGCCAGTAATTGAAGCCAGTGGAATATCCTTGAACTTCTTACTTAAGCTTATTTCACAGTCCATTTTGGTAATGATGAGTAATTGGTTTAGATCAATGAGATAAACCATGGTGCAACTTGTAATGATCTGGCCTGCCTGTTGGTAGTATTCATGGTTGGCATTTGGACTGGGAAACAAGTGTAATTCTAATGACACCTAGTCATAGATTGCTACATTACAGCATTTCAGAAGATACCGTGAGGTAAGTGTAACTTAGTAAACACCCCGCATTTCCTGATAATCTAACCGCCACATATTCGTTCCCCCCACAATGTGTTTCCATAGTCTGATGTTAAGGAACTTGGCATGCTTAGTCCCTCATCCACGGCAGACCGGGAGGCGCTTTTGTGTCATCGGCGAGCTATCCGTCGACCGCTCGTCTAGTGAGTAACTCAGAGGGGTCGTTCATTTTGCCCTCGCCTCAGCCTAAATAAATCTAACCACTCGACTACATGTATATTGTTGTACCTGCTTTAGCGGCAAGTATATCTGCTTGGCGTGGTGTCGGGCGCCGTGGTTTTCACTTGTTCCATTTGTTGTAGAAAATAACCTCAAATGAGTGCTTTTCTCACCAATATTTTGGGGGTTGATTATTGTGTGCACAGGGAAATCTATTTGTGTGTGTAATAATTATGTAATTGATGCTTGGACTTTAATCTCTGTTGTAACTCAATTTCAATATATTTTTCTTTTTTAACATTACTTAATTTCAAAAATGCCCCAACAATATTTGCCCTTTTCATGCCAGTCAAATGAATTTAAGGTTGAAAACTGTTGAAAGGTTTGCACTAGTGAGTCCTTTGTGAAGAATCGGCTCAGAGATTCATTTTCAATGTCACATTACAGATGTTAGCCAATCCATTGAAAACATTTTAAATTTGAACCAGATGATCTTAACAATAGTCATATGCTTTTTGGCATAAATGTAGCCAAATCACAATGTTATCTTTTTTTCTTTTTCTCTCTCTTTTTTCCTATCCTCCCTTTCATATGAAAATTTTGAATGTTTACAATTCTATCTTTCCCTGTGACCATTTTTCAGATTATTTCTTAATATCAGTTTTTGCCTGATTACAATTGTTTTCATGATGATTTTAAAGCAGTAAAGAGAACCTTTTTTATTTTGTTATTTGTTAGGCCATTGGCATGCATTGATTGTGAGGAGAAGAAAGAAATATATCTCATTTGTTGTCAATAAATGCTTGAACATTATTTGCAGCCTTACGATGCGTATTCAACCTAATTAGCACCCTAATTCAACCTAATTGTACCCCTCAATGGAATTTGAGTGGGCGCCCCCATCTGAACACAACTGTACAGCTTAGTTCCATCAAACATCAAAATTGTATTTCCATCTAAACTATACAGGGATAGGAATATGATGATTTAAAATTCAGATACACTGTATTTGGAATATTTATGCACATAATTAATTCCCATTTTAAGATTTTATTTTAATATGCACCACTCCCATGACTGACATAAGCACCCGGGTGCTAATTTGGTTGAATACAATACTACAAACAACAGATTAAAATCCATTTCTAAATTCTAAGCAATTTTGTTGGAAAAACATCTTGAATTGTCTCATGACTTATCTTAGCAAATTTTTCATTCAAATTTCAAGCATAGATCTTTAAAAAAAAATGCTGAAAAATAACTTGAAAACAAATGAGGAATGTTGTGATGCTAGTGTGATTGCTTGCAGTCCAAACATATTATATCAATCCTAACTTATTTGTTTTGCTTATTTCTTCCCATTATTTATTCTATTATTTCTCTCCTGTGAATCAATGGTATTCATTGTCAACCGCATCATCATCATCATGACTACCAGGTGCAGCTTCTTCACCTGGAACTCCTCACAATGAATTGAATGAATTTGAGGTTAGTAATGTTACAAAAACAATGGTTAGAAACTTTGCCTCAAGGGTCAATTTATTTAGCCACCTATTTTAATAGTGTGATTTTGTTTAATATGTACAATGACCATTTGAAGTTTAAAACAATGTGTATGTATATATAGAGGTCATTTCCCCCTTTCTTGTGAGTACAAATCCAATTTGAAAATGTAATATTCCTGTGAAAAGAAACAAACATAGTATAGTAGTGGTAACATTTTCTCAAAATAATTTTGTTCTTTTCTCAAAATAATTTTGTTCTCATTGATGTTTTTTTCCCTCTCCACACCAATAGTTCCCAAATCAGAAAGCCAAACGACAGAAGACCCCTGACAATACAGATAGAGATAATAAGGTACATTTTGTCTTCTTTGTCTCTTGTTGGCTGTCTGTCTTTGTCTCTCCTATGTCTGACTCTATTGTTCACTCTCTGCCTTTATTTCTAAATCACTTTCTGTATCTCTTTTCACACATTGGAAGATGTCATATATATGACATGATAAATTTTGCCTTTAATCATATAATTTCAAACCATGAAACTGCTTACACATCTTTGGAAATCTCATCTTTCAGGAAACAAGACGGAGGTTAAAGCATCTTAAATCTGAGCACAAACGCCGCTCAATATCCAAACAGGATTAGATGAAATCCAGGTTCTCATTCCAGGCTTAAGCAATACCCCAGAAGGCACAAAGATTAGCACTGCTACACTCTTGGTGAAAGGTATGGAGCCAATCATAGATATACTAACATGGGGAATATGTAATATTGATTAGTTTGTTAATGGATGATAGAAGTTAGAAATGAGCAAAAATTGACATGTGAAGGTTTGAAATTGTTTGATGCAACATTAATTAATTTGGAATTATATTCCTGCTATGAAATAAAGAGGAGAAGCATTGAATATTCCATATTTAATTAATGGTTAACAACAGAAATATTATTAAAAGTTGAAGCACAATTTTTAAAGTTATAACACCCCAAAAGCATAGTAATAAATATTGTCATTATATTTGGTGTACTAAGTAAATGACTACTGATTTCTTTGTATAGAATAAAAGAGAAAAATTGAAAACGTAATTTATAAAACATCGTCAACTGTAATTTTAATGTAACTTTAGATGGAAGGTGCTGTGGCCTGATTACCACAGATACATTAGCATAATACTGTATTAGTATAATTTATCCAGGTTTTCTAGGTTTAAAAAAATGTATAAGTAATTTTATGTGAAATCTTTACTAACTGCATGGGGGCTGCACATTGCACAAGCATAATGTGAAAAGAAAGAAGTTCAACTATGTGTTGCAACAAATAAGAAGAAAGTGTGATGTTATGTAACTTGTTTGCAGTAAGATATATCCAATTACTGATATGTAATCTTAGCTATTTATAGAGGCTATTTACTCTTATGTAAAAAGGTTATATAAGTATGGTGAAACCTGTGTGCCAGTTGCCATTCTTGTGTGAATCAACTGTGACTCTTATATTGACGTTTGCAGAGTATATAACCAGGGGCCTGGTCAGGGTTGCCAAACTCATGATTTGGTAGTCTTATTGGGCCACTTTTGAAGATTTTCCCCATGACTTTTGACAATTTCCTGTCCCATAGAAACAAATTGAAAAAACAAATGGGCACTTTTCAACTTTGGCTCTTGCCACTTATGCTAGTTTCCTTTCCCATAGAAACCAATGGGTCAGAAAATAATTGGGTGCTTTTTTGATTATTTGATCTACGATTCAGGCTAAAACATTTTAGCAACCTAGGAGCTGGTAGGGACATTTTGACCCATGGGTGAAATTGGGATTAAAAAAATGAAAGCTGTGGTGCAATTTCATCTGATGCAGAGCAATTTGAAATGAAGTCTCAGAACAATCAAAATAAATTTACTATTTTGTAGACTCTCGGGTCTTAATATAAAGCCTATAGAATTTAACAAACACAGTAACGATGAATTTCAGTGTTGTGTTTCTTTTGATTAGTATCTTTACTCTCTTGTGTATTTGTTATGGCGTACACAAAAAATAACTTGTTATTTTCTGAGGGGGCTCAAACTCAAAATCCTCCGATGCAGAGCCTGTATCGCTGCTCCACCATGCCCAAAAGAAGTAATGTAAAATGTTACAATGCCCCCAAAAAGTAACGTAACTTGTAGATTTGATTTTGTTCTTTGAAATAACTTTCTTTTTCTGTCTCTATTTTTGTAGCTCATGAACACATCATCTGCTTAAAAGATGATTTGAGTGGCATGAAAAGAAAGAAGGAGGAACTGCAAAATGAAATAGAAACACTTAACGATGAGATTGAGTAAGTTATTGGTAAAAAGCACTTTGGCAACTTATTATTGTTGTTAATATACCAGAAGACTAAAGAACTATTCCTTCCAGCAAATTCCTGTCTTAAAGTTGTCTCATTGACATCCACATGAATAATTGATGAGAACAAGAAGTAATGATAGAGACAATATCACAGGCCTTGCCGTTTGAGGCGAGAGAGAGCGAGACCTCGCCCAAACTCGATTTCTAGTGAGCGATTTTCCAGTCACCATAGACACTAAATATCACTCGCTGCGAATCTCCCAAAATCAGGCATTTAATCGATTCTGTAGAAAGTGAAAATTTGACCACTCTCCTAGAATCATGCTAGCGAGTGATTAACCACTCGCCTTTAAAATCTAGACGGCAAGACCTGATATCAGGTTTATGCCTGATCTGTTATTAATGCTGTACGCCTAATACAACTTGTATCATCAAAGTGATTGCTTCAGGTGCATGGGTCAATTTCAAGAAAACTGCATTTTTGGGCTTTAGAAGTCCTTGAAAAGACTTTGATTTGGGAAGGGATGTAGTTGGTTGAAACAAGAGAAAGATTGTGTTGGGACCTGCAGGGACTGTCTTTTTAAATTTGCAGGAGAGCATTAAATAGCTCTTCTGGTTCCTTCCAGGAGAGCTGTTTAGAGCATTTACAATAGAATGTAAGGAGAGAATGGTCAACTAAGGAGAGCTAAAAATCACTCTCCTATATCATATTTAAGGAGAGCAGTGGAGAGCTATTGCTCTTGCTCTCGTCTAAAGGCAGTCCCTGGACCTGTAAATTGTCTTAAATCTTCATGCATCAGTACCATTGAATCCCTTGATATTTGCATGGCTTATAAAGGGTTGTGTATTGAGACCATTGCATTCCTTACATTGTTCTTGCTATAACTACTTTTGATTTGATTTCAACAGGAAATGTCAAGATGAATTACCAGATAGTGGTGCTCCAGTGAATGCAAGAAATGACAGACAGCTGCAAGCCATGTTAAATACATATATTACAGAGAGATCTGGTGCAAACTGGAAATTCTGGATTGTATCCTTTGTCACAGCGTATACCAACATTACAGACCATCTACTTTTCTTGTATTTAACATTGGACTGTTACAATTAAAATCCATACACCCTCTATGGAAGACATGACCTTAATCTCCCACACAGGGAGTGTGAATTTCAAATGTGGTTACCTGGATGGGTGACTCCATTTGAAATCTACAACCCCTGTGCAGGATATTAAGGTCATGTTTTCAATAGTGGGTGTATGGGTTTCAACTGGAATAGCACATTATTTGCATACAAAAATGCACAGACACACTCATGTGATTGTATAAAATCCAAGGGTCCACAGCTGCAGGTGAAATGAATACAAGGGTGTATTGTCCAAAAGCTTGTTTTTACATGTGCAACTGCAGTCCTACCTGCAGTGGCGGCACCCATTGTTTTTTTGGGGGGCATTGAGGGGGCAAAATGAATTTGGGGGGGGCAAAATCAACAAATTTTGCGCAAAATTGCAGCAAAAAGTGGAAATTTTCGTAATTTTGGGTTTTACTGGGGGAAACAGGGGGGCAAGAGTTTTGACTGGGGGCATTTGCCCCCCCCCTTGGCGCAGCCACTGCCTACCTGCAACTGCAGTCCTTCCCTGTTCCGATCTCATATGCACCGGATTAGAAATGCTTATGTCCCATGTTGTGTGGCATTCAAAAATACTTGTGTAAAAAAATTGTGTCCAACACTTCTACAAAAATTTGACAGAAAATGTCCACAGAAATACAGTATACTTGTGTTTTTTTCCTGAACCTCAGTTATCACAGTTCAGCCTGATTGTTCGACCATTATTTGATTCATACCTCAATGCGGTTTGTGACAATCCGTCCACTGGATTTGACACGGCAGTCACAGAATGGATAGAAGAACACTGTAGACTTAGGGCACTCCGGACATGTAAGTTTGTAATTAATAATCATAGTATTTTAAACAGTCTTCACTATGCTTGCCAACTGTACACGGAGTGTTACTGCAGTTCATGCTAGTCTATGTTTCCGTATTAGGAATGTTTTGGAATCCCAATTGGCTTATTGAACCAATAGACATTTTTAGATGGACTTTTATGAAAAACGCCAAACATGTACGATTTGAATGTGTATTTGACAACACAGTGAACACCGTGTACTTCAAAACACAGCATCACATAACTTCAATGTGAAACAAGATTGGTGTGAACAACCATACCATCCCATGCGTTCATCAAACATGCTGTCGCCAGTGTGTGATTGGTTGTGGTGTTTTCATTACATCTTTCTGAACTAACTTCTGATCAGCTGAAAAGGTGTATTGGGTTATTGGATCGTTTGGGTCCAAATTTGCTTATTGAACCTGCCCACACTCATACCAGTAGGTCGGTAATCTTGATCTGCTGATGAAGCATCAAAACAGCATTCTGTGCACTATGATTCATAGTCTTCATGAGCATGAGCACAGAATGCTGTTTCATAATGAAGTCATGTTTATGTTAGCTCGCTGGTAGATACTGTAGTAAGGCCTCATTCATACTGATTTGATGATGCTTGCACATGTTATTGCTCTGAAGATGTAAGATAGATGACACTCAATATTGATTTTCATAAGCTCATCCTCAGATATTGACTTCTGTAAGGAAAGATTAAATCATTGTAGATACTGTATTGAAATTGGGTAAACCTTGACCTTTTCCTTGTTCTTTTGTGTGTTTCAGTGGTGCTGTCGGCTTTACGTAAAGTAAGCAAGCGTACATCAGTACTCACAGATCCTACAAAGCTTCCTGACCAAGTCAACGACATAGTGAAACAAGAAAGCACAGCGAGAAACGAGAATACGTGACAACAGTAGAGCGGCGTCATGTGGCCATATGTCTCCGCCTTCCCTAGAGTATTATTATGACTGACTGTAAATAGATATATTTTTGTTCATATTTTGTGGGCATATTGAATGGTGTGCTCTGATAGCCATTTGAACAATGAGAGGGTATGAATGTGAATAGTTAGGTCCGTATGCACAAAACAAGATGGACATGTTCTAACAATGGAGGTGAAACTTACGGAGGGATCCTTCCACTATTTTCTTTTCGTACTTTCTTTCTATAAAAGTCCAAAAGTTAAACTGCATCCATCTAATATTAAGCTACATGTATTTGTCATTAACAGGATCTACAATAATATAGAATAAATTGTAAATACTAAAAAGTTGTTTCTCCATAGGTTGAATCTCCATACAATGTAGTTAGACTAGGTCTAAAATTACGAAGTTGTTTTGTGCATACGAACCCTATAGTTCAGTAAACACAATGAAGTTTATATGCTTCTCCAGTGCTATATGTATTCAATTTAACTAAGGCAGTAAGACAAGATACTGACATCGATTTGTAAACAACCCTGTTTAAGCTATATTTTCTTTAAGTAGCAAATGAATGCTAAAGAATTTGGGGCAAGGTGCACAAGAATTATTTCTAATGCCACATGGATCCGAATTCATTTGTCCATTGAGATCTACACAGCTGTGCCCCACAGCAGAGCAGGGCTGTCAACTTTTTGGAATTGCTTGGCGTGAGACAGAGACGTACTGGGATTTGCCGACTACAATGTTCATTTTGTAGCACGATTATTTGAGCCACGGCGCCGAGAATGTGAAAAGCGGGGGGTAGGAGCAACGAGCAACAAATTATTCATGACGATGCGTGAGATTTTACTCATTTTCCAGCTTTTTGCGTGAGCTTTACTACCTTGGCATGAGATTATACTACCTTGGCGTGAGACCGTGAGAAAGTGACCCAATGCGTGAGAGTTGACAGCCCTGCAGCAGAGGCCCATGGGTAGTGCACCAGGGCTGGATACTTGGCTGTTAATATGTTTTGATTCCAAGTATAATGCCAGTATGTAACAAATAGGTGACATAAACAGGATTTAACTTAACTGGGATGGAGGGGAGGACACTCAAATAAGATATCTGAATATTTGCATTGCATGACTGAATCTTTTCAGGACACCTGTGACAAGTTGAACCCTAGTAGCAATATCTTGTGAACAATATCTGATGCAAAATTTTGACTCAAAACATGGGTTTGAAAAAAGCGTCCATTTTGGATTTGTTTAAAAATATTAGCAAATTAAACTTAATCAGGAAAACTAACCTTCTTCCAAATCAGTGATTTTAACCTTTTTAAACAAGCAATATGTGTTATGTGTCCAGTGCAAAAAAAGACACTTTCCACTCTATGTTCATGCATGTGTAGTATCTATTTCTGGAGTGACCCCCCCCCCTCCTCAGACCCACATCATCCAGCATTGACTTTTTAAATACAAATTATGATGAATCTATATTTCATGATTCATTTCTATAGGGTAGTATATGTAGAAAGCCATGCAGATTATTTATATGAAGTAAGTGTATATAGATTGTATTATAGTCCATGGCTATTGCCAGTGGTAATGCAAGAGTATTGACTATTGGAGAGAGGAATTTGATACTAAAAACTTACAATGGTTGCAAGTTGTATTTATAAAAATCCATGAAGGAAGGATACAAACACGCACAAAATTTCAGCATTGTGAAATATTTATTGGCCACAAGGTCTCAACATTATACAGTGATTTTGGACCTGTATTGTTAGTAAATTCTCTCCAGTATGAACAAATTTTGGAATGTCAGAGCAGAAGGAATTATTTTATTATGGATATGCATGCAGCATACAAATGATGCGTCCTTGCACTAGTGTCTAGTTCATACTATAAATGAGGTGACATGTCATAACAAACACTGGGTTGACAGTTAACATTGTATATCAATGTTACAATTGCCATCTTTAGCCTGGTTGGATCAGGTGGCATTGATCACAATATGTGAAATAACATGGTATTATCAGATGGAATCATTTTCTGCGAGCTGCCGTAGGCTTCAACATAAAAAGATTGAGATATTTTCTCAATGAGCTATCTAAAGAACCAAATGCTGCAAAGTGCAAATTTCCATTCAATATTTATTTTAGCACTTTTCATGTTCCAAGTAGTACAGCAAATATGGCAAAACACATATACATAATTTCTTTTGTATTTAGGTCAATGTAAGGAAGCTTAAAATTGCAAATTTAAAAGGGGTGGTTAGATTTTTTTCAATTTGTGTTTTGTACCTCACATTGCAGCCTGTATCCAAATAATCAGGTTCCAAGTTTGCACTTAAATTGGACTAGCGGTTATGATATTAGGAGCAAAAATGTGTTTCACAGTGGCCCACAGATAGTATGGGTGTATTCAGGCCTTAAATTTCACTGGGATTATGAGAACAATATGAGCTTTCTTCAAAATTGGGAAATGCGCAAAAAAATTAATCATGTGGAAATTTGCACTTTTTCCTTGTACATCATAACACTTAAAGACATTGCCGAAGTTAAGATAATTAATAAGCAAATCTGTAGGTAAATAATGTGATATGAAACATTGTTCAATTATATATTACTGGATTGGAGGAAGATATTGCCATTTTAATGGTTTAAAAAATATTCAACTTGACCTCTTGAGTGGTCTCATGCACCTTTAGACAGGTGTATGCAGGGTTACAATTCTGTAAATGTTAGTTTTAAGATTTCACTGCTTCAAATGGATTTTTATTGAGCGGTATTTATAATATGGTGAAAGAAAGCAGAGTAGTAAAGTATCAAAATGTGCAGAAAAAAATTGTATTTAGTTTATTTTTCATATTGAAAAACAATACAATTATGTGCACAACAAATACAAACAAACTTGTTAATTTGTAGTAAACCGGTGTTATTGTTAACTCATGCTTCACATTCAAATGCTATTTTTACAAGTTCTGTCCCCTTTTTTGGCAAAGTACCCCCACTATTATGTACTTTGTAGAAGTAAATAATAAGTCTATCACCTTGATCTGTTCTTTTATAATATGTGCCATTATGCGACCTTATTTGATCATATAGGCTGATGCATGTGCATATAGTATGGGTCGTCTCCAACTTGTGCTGCAGCAGCACAGCAACTAGTTAACACACAAGGCAGCTGTTCATTATTATCTAATCTGAAACTGAGAAAGAATCAAACAAATGAAGGGACTTGGACAGATCTGTTATGAACAAAAACACCTATATCTGCAGTCGCCTAAAAATGGTTGATAAATCGGAAGAATACCCTTGATCATTTCCACTTCAGAAATGCAGACAAAAGAAAACTAAAAGGTTATGTCCATCTTTTAGATCGCGTCCATATTGGATTTGTACAGAATTCCTTATGTCCGGGCATAAAGAATTACAGAGATCCAAGATTTGTCTCTCTTAACATGAAAAAGCAGTGCTAAGAACATCAGTAAATATTCCAAAGTGCAAAAAAATGATGTCATGAAAAGTGTAGATTTGGAGTTACAGATATCTGAATAGGTGTTCTGTGTGTAATTAGCGCTCTGCTGGGACTTGATTATTGGAAATATTAAATTTAATAGTTATAGAATAAACACCACAAGTTATGAAATGTGTGATGCTGTGCACAAGTTGCAGACAACATGTATCATATGCAGATTTAAGTAATTAACAACAGAATCACCTTGTAACAAATTCTGTCCAGTTATGTCGTCCACAGGAGAGACATTGTTCTTGATTGCATAATATGGTGGACTTGATCACATTGATCAGATCAGATGTAAAAATCAGACTTCTTGTTTGAAAAAATCAGACGTTCTTGTTTGAAAAGAGTGAAACAAAAATCACACATTTGGTGGGTGTAAATACTTCAATGTGGTCTTGAGTGGCTATTTGAATCCCATCGTATTAGCACTTCATTCACTAAAGAAGCTATTGCATGGTGTGACCCTGAGGTGAAATCAATAGGTTGTAAGGTATTTGACCTACTCCCTGTTCCAGAAAAATACAACACTAATTTTTTTTGGATTAAAAAATATTATCATGTTTATTCTGCCAATGACTGTAGTATGTGTCTTGTTCTAATACAAGAATTCCTTGCATTACAACCAGTCCATTGATTGACATGTAGATCAGCCATTTGATATATGTGATCAGATCACAGACTAAGTACTACAACAAGGTACTTTGTATGCTGTGAATTCTCGCATATTCATTAGGGCCGATCATACATGTCTGCACATCATGATCGGCCCTCATTAGCTGATGATGCTGGGACTTTTGACTGATTGTGATTAGTCTGTGGACATGACAGAGCAAAATGAATTCAATGTCATAAAATTTTCATCATCATATTGATAAAGAACTTTCAGTCAATTTCATGCAAACACCATCAAAATGTGAGGAGAGAAAGCCAAGTTATAGTTGAAAACATGTTGATATGAATTGTATATCTCCTTGGTTTCAAAATAATTTGGTAGCATTGTCCTCAGTTTGCTTACTCAGGTCACAGGTATCACAAAATCCAATTGAAGCTAGTTGCAAAAGGAAGTGTTGTAATAGGACTTGTTACAAAGCAAGTTTCTTTTGGTTGCAGCATTCTTTTTATAAATGAATGAAAATTAGTCCAACCTTCTAGTGTTACAAAAATCAATATCTATTTCCAATAACTTGTCTAATCTAAACTGAAATTGGATGCATGTAATTTCTAAACTTACTTGTTAAAGTACAAATGTGTTAAACATTGAGTTAAATTGCAGGTTAATTATAACCTGTTGACTAATGCTAAAATGCTGCAATTAATGTTTTGCCTTTATTTATGTTTTTGTAAAAAGTTTGAATTTTTGAACAATTATTTTGTCTCTCTCCTAAGTTCAACAAAGGTTTTGTAAGACATTGATGTCCTGCAAGGCCCTGTATATGACCCATTTTATACAACGTCTATGTGAGTGTCATTAATAAAGATTCATCAATGCATAGGTAATCAGTGTGATAGTCTTGTAGCTAGATTTCTAGCAGTGTATTGTATTGATAGTATGGTCAGAATAGTCCCAAGTCTTGCCATTGCCAAATTACAGCTGCGTCAAAGCTAATCCTTTGAGCAGCAAATAGCATGAAGAACAGAAAATGGACGTAGACAACCATAAATGCAATGTATGTATTACTGACCTACAACCCATGGGGATCTGTCAGTTGGCATTTTAAAGATTTGAAATTAATAAATGGACAAATAAAGAGTTCGCTCAGTAGACCTTGATTAAAAAATAAAGAAAACATGTTTTAACTAATATTCAAAGTGGGGCATGTAATCAAGTTCGAGATCAAGCCTGATGAGAATTTAATAGACCCTATGCAATAAACCAATCAGACCTGTATAATAATTGAAATGGCAGCCATGGTGGAAGACAGTTCTAAGATGCCAGAGGAACAGGTCTCTAGTTCGATCCCACAACCATTCATACCTAGCACCTGTTTTATTGTATTAAAGGAAATGTCCCCTGTAAGCCTCCTTGTGGACAGACTTTTATTTAAATGATGGCTCTCTCATGAGTGATGTCATAATTATAATGAATCATTACTGGCATTGTAGTGCACAGTATCAGGCCCGACGCAGGGGGTGCGTACCCCCTCCAAATTTGGAAAAGTATACAAAAGTCCCAAAATTTCAGAATTTGCGAGCGTAGCAAGCAAAAAAATCGGGTTTTTACGCTTTTTTGGACAAAAAAGGTCCAAATTTTGTCTACTTTAACAAAATCGCCCCTCCCCTTGGAAAAATGTCCACTTTTTCAAAATCAGCACCCCCCCAAATGAAATTCTGCATACGGGCCTGCACAGTATCGGCAGTAACAATGTGAATGTGCACATTGGCATGACATATGGTTCTTATGGGCATGGTGTATAAATGGTGCTGTGTAAAGTGGAAAGATGCAACAGGTTTGTCTGGGAGGTGTGGTGACCACTACCCATATGCTAACTGCACAGTAACCAGCAGTAACAATGTGCACGTTAGCATGACATATATAGGGTTTCAATGTGCACAGTGTATAAATGGTGCTGCATGCAACCGGGTGTCTGGGTGTGGTTATGCTGAAAGCCGTGTATTGAAGACAAAATCATGCATTTCACACAAATCTCAAGTAGAGAAATTAGCAACATATATTTGAATGGGGCTTCAACTTGGTCAATACTGTTGTTTTCGTCATTTTTTGCCAAATTTTTAATTTCAAAAATACCTAATTTGAATAACTAAGCAATTTATACACAATTTGGTACGATTACCGAATAGGGTGCAACTTGCTAGACTTGAGTCCAGTCCTTGTTTACGGAGTTTAGGGTTGGGCTGGGGCAGTCTTGTAATAAGACTAGTAGTGTTGCACCCTATTCGGCAATCGCTCCCACAAATTTTAATTTTTATTACACTTTCGCTGGGATCACTGATAAGCCTTTAATTAATGAGGGCAAATTGTGAAGTGCTGGAAACAAATTGCTCTGCTATCTCTACATCTAAAATATTTTTCAAAGAGCAGTTGTTATATCTTTTGTATGAATTACAAAAGCTGGTAATCTAATGCTACTTACCAATTGCCCTCATGAAACCTAAATCCATACAAAGCACAGGGCTCTGTTCCTTGCCCGGGGTTCCTTACTAATCTGTGGCACAGGTTTGTTGATGTGATGTGCTGTTTTGTTTACTCTTATTTGATTTTGTTGATAATTATTTTTAATGAATTGTGATCATTATTTCTGTGTGTATGTGTACTAAGTTGTTTGAAACATTCATTTTACATTTTGTGATGGTTTTTACTATCAAAATCTTAGTTTTGATGAGGTAAAGTGAGGAGGATGAGGCTATTGACCACATTTAGATTGAATTGATTTAAGTTTACCTATATAGCCCTAATGTCACAATATACTACAAAATACCATAGTACTGATTAAACTACAGGCAAACAACCTTTCACTCTTATGCATTAAATTGGACACATGGCTTTAATTTTTGTATAAAATTGCAGTAAAGAAATATGAAAGAATAATGTTTTACATCATTGAACCTAACATGTTTTCTCAATTTCTGTAGCAATAATAAAATTCTTATGTCACTTGTGGCATCAACCACTGTGGAGCTCATTTTGAAATTTGGCAAAATTGAATAGATTTAGATACCATATTTCCTTGAATAGTCGCCCCCGGGGGCATTGCATTTTCCAAAAGTGGGGCGTTTTTTGAAGGTCATGTTTAGAACGATAATTCCCGTTGAAATCATTAGGTAAGCTTAAAACTTAATGCTGAAACTTAGGAACGATGACTTCCGGTTAACTTTAGGGTTTACGATAAGATTTTCGCCAACTACCGACACCATGTGTGCACCTTGGTAAGCTTACTACACAAGATAGCATGGAAATATTAGCATTTTTGAAACATCTTGGTTGAAAAAAGTGGTGGGGCATTTATTTGAAGGGGTGACTATTGGAGGAAATACGGTATATTACCATATTCAAATTTAGAATTCTTTTGTGGGAAAACATGTTGGTCTAGATTTATGAAAAGACCTTCCTTGATGTCTTTGAATGATCACATTTTCACATAAAACTGTTAATAATAATATAACTGTATTGCACCATATTACTGTTATGTCCAGCATGTTATGCAGTTTTTGTCTTGGCATGAGATTGTGTATTTCTGCTATGTAACATAATAAAATCATTCTTTTTGTAAGAACACAACTTGAGGTTCTTGGTTTTCATTTAACTATGAAAAGGAAGAGTTTCTTTCTAATGCATGGTATCACCATAGTTTTCTCATACTATTATAAACAGTCATCATCAACACTTTCGGCCTTTAGTAAGTAATCCCACTTTACTCACTTAACAGATTATATAGGGACTTTTTAGTAATAATCTGATGCTCATCATGATGCTAAAATCATAACAGTAGAGAGGTCGCTTATCTAATTATTCAAATCCACTCCAGTGAGGTACAAAATGAATGCGCAGCCAGAGCAGAAAACATCCAAGATGTGTCCGTTTTACAAACAACAATATATTAAATGGGATCAAGGATAACCACTGATATGATCCATTTAGCAAAGTGTGAAAATTTGACTTCGTTCATACGTGTGGGAGTGAGATTGGCCATAAAATAAAGATGTTGCAATTTCATATTTTGGATACAAACAAGGTGTCAAAATAGGCCAAGTTGTACCACATGTTTATGCACTGTGACTAATTTCCCCATGTAAAGTATGTTGATAATAACGTCATTATATAGGCACTTGGTGGTCCTTAACCTGCCAAAATACTTGTTGTACAACCATATTTGGGATGCACTGAAATACTATTGTTTTAAAGAAGCATGTTAATGGTCAAAATCAAAAGCATGCTGAAGAGATAAGAACTGGGCACAGGCCCTATATTGGTAATAAGTTAATTTGTCTATCTCATCTCATATCATATGACCATATGCTGCAATGTTTTGAACCGAGATGTACAGCAGGTGAACTGACATTAGGAGGGTCAGCTTTAAAATTAAACATAAGCAATGGGATTTATAAAGTTGACAAGACACAACAGAAAAACCCGGTCACCAGCTTGGGATGTTGGACATCAAAAAAGTAAAAAAAGTAGGATGAGATATATCCTGGGACGTAACATGGAAAGCCCTGTGTGATTGAATATGTGGATCCTGGGTTTCTTTACCGGAAGTCACTTTGTACCAAAATTCCCAACCACAAAGTAATACTCGGTGTAAATTGCATAATAGATAAAGCTTGGGGGTTAATCCATCCCCCGTAATTGTTACTGCAATATTATTGTATTGTGTGAAGAAATTGAGCTCAAATTGATTTCCATGTATTGGATTCTTTGGGCAATATGTGACACGATCAAGGGGAATGAGTCGGATGTCGCTAACATTGATTTTGAGATATTGGCAAAGAAAGTGCTAAAATTCTTTTGTTTTCTATTGTTTTCAGCGATTGATAAAATCGGACCTCTTCCCATATCCCTGTCCCGTCATATCCGGATGGCGTCCCTTAAATTTAGTAGCCTCTGAGCACTATTGGGATTAGCCTGGCTTCGGCCGAATGTTATAAATAAAATAAAATAAAGTGACATAACTTCGCAAAGAAAAGTCGTATCAACTTGGGGTTTTCAGTTTCTGAAAGCTCTAAATATCTTCTTTAGAATCATATGTAAAACTCATTTTCGACCAGGGTCGACATGCGACTCATTCCCCTTGATCATGTCACATATGTAACCAGGAAGTGAAGAAACTGGATGAAGGCAGTATGAATAAAACCTGAATTTACTCCGCCCCATTCATGCTGCTGTCGGGTTGACCCACTAAATCAATGGGGATTGCCCCTCGCACTCGGATAAAATTCTCCCACAGGCCGATAACCAGAAAGAAAAACAAGAATCACAATAATTCTGCAGTATGCTGAGAAATACAGAGTATTTATTTTTCTGTGGCAGAATTTCAATACATTTTTGTTTCATCTAGTTCTGGGTTTACATATTGCATTTTTACGACACTTGAAAAATTCTCAGCCAACATAACAAAATCTTGTTTGTCATGTCATATTTAACAAGAAACTCGGACTGCAATTAGTTCCATTGAATTGTTGCTGTTTCACTGATGTATCCACCATTATAAATGCTTGGCATCAATTATAAACAAAATGAACAGCTCTTGCAGAGCAACACTGGAAATTATAATAAAAACTCAAATTAATACTATACGTTTATTGGAATTTGTACAACTCAAATGCATCATAAATATTAACTGGTAAGTCAGTTTTGAGTTTCCAATCAGTTTATACATACAGTTCTACCTATTTAGCACCTAGGGTAGTCAAGCAAGTCGTGTTATGGAGGTGCAAATTATTTACCGACTTATGAAATCTATCAGCTGGGCAAATTAGTGAATTGATTGACCCCAGGGTGTTACAAGCACCAGAATTGGCATATGTACTTTATATTGGCTAACATTCACTTCCTTATAGGGTACTACCCTGGCCAATTTTGTGCCTATTTTGTATTTTTCTCAAAATTATAGCATTAGGGACAAGTAAGATATGTATATTATAGGGGCAAGGACTACAACTACTGCACTGGAAATTTTATTTCAGCACAGACAACAGTTGTGTCAAAACTGAGGGAAAACCAATATTTGGTATATCAATAACTACTTGCTTTGAGTTGCTGAATTTTCAGTACAGTAGTTGTAGTCCTTGCCCCTATAATATACATATCTTACTTGTCACCAATATGCTATAATTTTTGAGAAAAATGCAAAAATAGGCAAAAATTTGCCAGGGGTGTAGTACCCCCTTAAGGGCAGTGTAATGGGAGAGAACATGGACCTTTTCGAGCATCATTATTTCTGAATTATATGTCAAAAGTATATAGAACTATACATTTTTGGAAAGGAAATGAGTCAAGAAATCCCATGGTGATGTCAGATTTGTTCAAAAATCTCGAGTTTTTGAAAAAAATCACAAAAATTCACTTTTTTACCCCAATTTTTTTGTGACAACTTAGAAAAAAATCCGTTTGGAGTAAAAAAAATTCAGTTAGCTTTTCATAAAGAAGACACATGAACTTAGGGAAGGTTTTTTGTTTTTTTTTGAAATTTCGTCTCTTTTTTCGAAATATTGAAAAAAACATGTAAAAAAAGCAATTTTGTCACTCTATTAAGCTAAAAATTGAGAAAACCTGCCCTAGGCTTTGATGTACACTAAACGATAGTGCAAAAAGTTTACCTTTTGCTTGCATATTTTTCGAGTTATCTTGTCACAAAAATCGTGCAATATTGTCAAAAGTGAACTCTGAGAAATCGACGTTTTAGTAAAAAATGTCAAAATTATGCACAAAACGTCCTTATATTTTAAAACGGTAAGACTTTCACGCTTGTAAAAGCTGTATCTGGTGCATGGTCTAAATATGCATCTTTTTGCACCAATAAATCTATAATGTCTGCTTTCAGTGCGCCAAAATTCAAAATAATTAAAAAATCTAAGTGGCATTTTGACTTCAAATTTTTGTTTTGTTTACACCACATTTGCTGGCGTGAACAGCAAACCGAATCGCGCCTAGACTGCGTTGGACATACGCGAGAGTTGCGCCGTCACACGCTAAGTTTAATCGCAGCAGTAATCACAATATTTCAGATTCACGCATTTTGACTCATTATTTCCGCCAATTTACTAAGCTGTCTTGAGCCATGTGACTTTTTAGAGTTGAAAAGAGTGAAACAAATCAAGCAAAAATACGAGTAAATAATTAGCAAGTTGTATTTTATCAGTTTCAAGTGAAAGAATACATCTTAGTGTTGATAAATATCAAGAAATCTCAAATTCGGGCGTGAACGAATGTGTCTTCCATTACTCTGGCCTTAAGTGACCCACAAGAAGAGTAAATGCAATCATGTTGCTCCAATCACCCTAAAATGGATAAATCTGTAACAATAATCTTGTAATAATAATATTGCTTCGTTCAACAAAACTGAACAATTGCAAAATGTAAGCTCCCCAATGTGTGCATATGGCTCAAAACTAGCTTCATGTAGAGGAAGTCTTGTAACAAGTGATCTGCCAGGTCAATTTGCAATATCACAAGGCGCATCACCAATGAGATGTGAGGAAATCAGTCAGAAGGTTAGCTCAGGGATGCCAGTTTTCAGGTAATTACCTCATTATTTAGTCCATAGATTTTAATATTTCTGAAAGTAGTATTGTATCTTTGTTAAGCAAAAATGTGAACACATGTTAGATACCATGCAAAGGTAAAACAGAATTGATGGTTCCTTGGATTGGAGTTAAATTTGAGTGATGGGCAGACTGCTTACAGGGAAACTCACAACTGACTTTCCAAACATATACCAAATACAGTGTTATCACCCACTTTCATACAAGTTAACATTAATCAACAATGATAATGAAAAAAAAAGCACTTTATGAGCAACATGTGAAAGAGAAATCCAATAAAAGCAGTTGGGTTCTCCTTGTAAGTTTTATTCTGTAATCAGCATTGAGCAGGCTTGACATTTTTCTTTGCAACAAGAAAACCCATTTACTTACACTGCTGATCCTAAATGCAGAGTGTTATACCCACTTGGCAGTAATACTGGCCAAAAAGATGACACTTCTTCCAATTCTAGCAGCAAATTACACAGGCATAAGAATTCAGGTAGATTTTTGTTTAAATTGTGTTCTTTTATTGAAGGATTATACAGTTTTATTCCATAATTCCTCAATGGAGTCTTTACACTAGTTTAACTTAAGAATAGTTCGCCCCAAGGATACCCCCAAACTTAAAATTAATTTCAGCCTCATTTTTGGCCATATTAGCTCAATTGCACATGCCTTTCTGTTTCGTTTTTTGTTTTTCAACAATTTTCAGGTTTGTTTTCATGGATGTTCATTTTGATTTTCATGTCTGATCACAGCATTTTTTGTTTTTGCATTAAAAAATAATCTTATTTTGTTTTGCCAGTTAAAACAGCTCATTTCTTGATTTAGCTCTAATGAATGTCAAAATTCAAAATCATCCCGATTATTTTGATGTGCTAGAACAATCCAGCCCTAACACTGGTTCACTGACCAATTCAAGTTTTGTAAGTATAAAATAAAGTGTCATATCTTAATTTGCTCTTTTATTCATGACATTGAATGTTTACTTAAGCCGAGTCTGAAAAGTATGACTGCTATCTTATGAGAAAGCATGCATCGTTAGGGGTTTAGGTTCTGCCATTGATAAAATATTCCAGACGGGTCTAAATAAAGAGTTTCCCATGCAACTGCAAATACACCTTCTGTACTTCTCAAAATAATTTTACTTCTGAAATTATTTTGAAATACAAATTATGGTATGTTTTGACCACACATAAAATTCCAATTAAAAAAAAACTATCAGCCCTTAAAAATTGGACCAGAAGTAACTCAACAAATAATGCTGTTGAATGCCAATTTAGAACAAAATGTTACACCAACTACTTAGCAGAAGTGTTGAATTATTCATATACAAAAATTGCGGTGCACACTTTGCAACACCATTCAGAACTGTACAATTTATAAATAGAGCATTGTTGATGTGCTGGTTTTTTTGCTGGTCTTGCTAGACAGTAGGATTTGCACTATCAATTGAGATATGCCAAACTGGCTTCTCTGCCATTAACTTACCCACAACAGGTGGATTCAATTGACTGAAAATAACAAATTGGTTTAATATATTATTCTTTCAAATAGCCAACAACTGTTGGCTCATATCAATTCTGTAATATATATTCTTTTCATAATATTCTTATGGCATCGAGTTTAGAACAAATATTGCTTTTCAAAATAGCTATTTTGGAATTTGGAACTACTAAGTAGCCACCTTGCCATATTGAAAATGCATTATTTGAGTTCCTTTTCAATAACAAATTGTGTCATGCAAAAAATAGCCTAACAAATCTATCACTCCTGTAAACATGACTATGTTAGACTGGGAAATCCATTTCTGCCCCGTTTATGTGCCATTTGATTCTTAGTGTAATGAGTGGCTCCTTTTTAAATACCACTTTGATATTTGTTGAACTTAAACATTTACCAAAGATACTGGAGTTAATTTCAGTTAAACTATTTTATAATTCAATCAAGCTCTTGATTTCCAGTTTTGTTAACTATTTGTGTACATTTACACATTGTTAAAACTGCAAGCATCTTAATAATTTCGGGACTTCAAAATGTTATTTTTCATTAAGTAGCCCATCAGTATAACGCATCTGGAGGGAAAGGAGGTCTGCCTGACTGCCATGTTGATCAATCTTATTCTACAGCTCTAACATTGATGCACCTGTTCCAATATTGAACATCATCAATTCCATATTGTTATGTACAACATACAATGTTGGTTTTTCCGTCATCAAACCTCACTTTCAAGCACGCCAGCAATAGATTGCAACAATAAACAATTTTAAAAATGTACAGCAACTTAAGCTGACTTGATGCTCTCACAAAATGATGCAGCTAAAAATTCTAGCCCTGGGTACATGGTGCAGCTGCAGGTAATTCAATTTTTATATTGGACTCTCCAGCTAAGCTACTTCCCATCAGAGTGGATCAACCATCTTTGTTGAATCCCCCCCTCCTGCCATCCAAGGAATTATCCAAACCAAGTTCAAATGAGTAGTTCTACTTCAAGCTGCACTTTATGCGAGTTTTAAAAACTTTTCTATATGTTTGGTTTTGGTTTGATGCACTTATGAATAGCTAATTAAGTTGAACTGACTTAAATCATTTTTGGGTGGCATATCCCTGTCAGAGTCCCCAAAAGAGCCCAACGGAATTTGTAGCACTCATTGCCACTGCCAAGGTCCCCAGACCACAATAGCCCTTTACAAAATCCCAGGCAGTAGGACACTCATGTTAAACAAATCCCTTCTGCAGCCTGACTAGTTCTCTCTAGTGTCCTGGTACCCAGGGGACAGGATTAGTACCATATTAGGTCAACCTTTTTCACACACATTGTCGTGGGCTTGGCAAATAGACAATATCATCACCTGATCATTATTAAATGAATACCCCTTCACAATATAGAAGAGGGTGGCATTCTAACATAACATCACAGGTATTTATATAGCACTTTACCAAGAAGTTTCACCAAGAAATTCTATACTAATTGACAATAGTATGCAATCCATTCTCTCCCAATTCAACTTATTTTTAAATGATTCTAGCAGACATTTGATCAGCCATTAGCCTCTAGGTCAAATCCTTGTGTCACATGATCAAGGTGAATGAGTCGGATGTCGCTAATAGTGTTTTTGAGATATTGGCAAAAACAGTGTTCAAATTCTTGTTTTCAGCCACTGATAAATTGCTCATGACTCGAGACTCGGTAACCAGATGTCCGAATTTGATGGGGTTTGCGTCAAAATGTAGCATTCGTAAACTGCCAGAAATTGATGTAAAAAACTTCTAATTGAAAATTACAGACATGTGACTCATTCCCCTTGATCATGTCACATATCATAACAGCATCTGTTTCATTCATACTTGCTCATGTATAGGGTTCACAACTTATAAGTTCCCCTAAATACTTTTTAAAATAAATCGAACAATATTTGAAGAAATGCAAACGTGTAAAAAGGTATGGGTAGCCTTATTTGTTTTACACATGGATCAAATTACAGCATCACACATCATTGCGTTCAGTCACAATGGTTCATTATGTTAAAAAAAACACCTATTTTAAATAGTGTTAAAAGTTGCATCTGAGTCCATAGGAGTCAACTCTCAAGCAATACGGTAGGCCAGGCTTATAATTCATGTGTTTGTTACAGAAAACCTGACTGCTATGGACTCAGGTGCAACTTTTAAAATGGCCTCTTTTCTTACATAATTAACCATTGTGACTGAACGCAATGTGTGATGCTATAAATTGGTCCAGATGTGTAAAACAAACAGGGCTATACATACCTGTTTTCATTTTGTAAAATATTTTTCATCTTATTTCAAAAAGTATTAGGGGAGAACTTTCTAAGATTGGAAATTCATAGGTACTTCTGTACAGACTATATCAAAATGATTGGTACCCAAGACTGTCACATCAAAATGCAGCATAGGAACTACCTTATTAATAGATGAATGTTATGAAAGGTCAAAACTATAAATCTTGGGCATTTCAAGAGGATCCTATGTTGGATATTGAAAAGCAGACTTGCCCAAAAACATCAAAAACTGATGGGTACCAATCATTTTGATACAGTCTGTATGCCTCAGTGACAAATATTTCCAAAACACTTAGAGCATTTACAACTTTTTCTACAAGCAATATTTCACCAAGACCTTATTCCAATGTAAACCTAAAACATCTTCATTTTGATGTGAACATGACTCAAACCTTCTATGTAGTTTTGACCACTGGGTCATTTCATTCAAATTGTTCATTAATTTGGCCTCATAAGTAATCAAATGTTCTGCTAGCACATCTTTAAAATAATTTGTATTCATTTCCGTTTCTGTTTACCTTCAACTTACCAATAGAAAAGCAAGAGGCATTTCGATATGTTTTCTCACCTGAACAATGGAATTTTCACACCTTCTCAGGCTCATTTGAGACTTGGAATTACGAGATAATGAAACAAAAAACTGAGAGTATTGTCATGCAATATCAAAATACTTGAAACAACCCATTGTGTGTAGATAATATGAAACCAACAAGTTATAGATCTGATAGAACTCTAAATAAATTATACAAAAAAAAAAAACAGAAGAGAGATTTGCAAATTCTGTCATTTTGGCTGACACTTTCTGATGTTGAACTGCAGGATTGAATAACCATGTACACGACATGCTTATTTTTGTAACTCTATTAATAAAGAGCAGTTACACTAACTCCACAATGTTTGAGTATCACCAATGGAGGCAACTTAATGAACCTTTTGTTATCACCCAGCTATGTGCCAAAAACAAGCACTACAGTCAGTCTACTCTGAAGTACAAAGTACCGCACGGACGCACACACTGTGCCGACTTTGAAGGCACGCATACCTTCAGCAGAGACGCAGCACTACGCACTGTTAACGCGCTGTATACACGTGCGTTGTCATTTTGTACTTCACAGAGTGGACAAACTGTAAGCAGTGTATGCATAAACCTTTGAAATGCTCAAGCGTAAAGATGCAAATGTTGCGAAATTATCATTCAAATTTGGGCTCTTGTCGACAAATGCCAGAGGTACATTATCTGCCCTCCATGAGTGACAAACCAAGATTGCAGATTTGCTATAGCGTTACGTATGGTGCAATTATGAGTCGGTAATCTTTAGGATTTATACATCTGAAAAATATTACCACCCATATAAACATATATATTTCATTTGCCAAGTAACTTTGGGGAACTTTTAAAGCCTGGTATGGTATTGAAACTACAAAGAACTTCTTCCTTCCAGCAGGCAGATGTCAATGCATGAATTTGTTACATCTTGTTTACTATCATTGGGACCAGGCAAGGCAGGATTCCTTCCATCTTAGTTATATTTGTTATCTGTCACTATCATGGAAGAGAAGCCATCTTGTAGAGCTGCTAGATATGGCACCCAATTGGTAGTGCATATCAATAAGTCATTATGCTATATAGTGATATTCATTAGAATTGTCTTTGTCTCGTTCCATATAGTCTCTGTCTATCAGACTCTCAATACGTTTCTTCAAATCCGATGGCTGAAATGAAATGATCAAAATAGGATACATGTTACCGTGGTGTAAGATGGTGATTCTGTTTGTTTACAACTTCCATATCTTGAAATTAAGCAATTTTCATACAATTTTGTTCCTTCACTGTGACTTCTCTCTAGTCCGAAGGGTCGCTAGTCCGAAGCTTCTCTAGTCCGAAGGGTCACTAGTCCGAAAACTAAATTAAGTTCGCTAATCCGAAGGTTCTCTAGTCCGAATATAGAATACGGGTTAGGGTTAGAGTTAGGTTAGGATTAGTGTTAGGGTTAGGTTTAGGTTAGGGTTAGGATTAGCGAGCCTTATTCTATATTCGGACTAGAGAACCTTATTTAGGGGGCCTTATTCGGACTAGCGAACCTTCGGACTACAGAACCCGATATTCGGACTCGTGAACATTTTTCATAATTCGAACTAATAATTTGAATGGTAAATTATGTGTTCGGACTAGCGAACCTTCGGACTAAGGAGCCTTCGGACTAGGGAACCTTCTGACTAGAGAGTTGTCACCTCCCTCACAGGTCATAACCCATCAATTATCTCAGTAACTAGCAAGTACATAGTCAACAAGAAGGACAGCTTATGTTCAGTTCACCTTTGGATGCACAGTTGTTCGTCTTGCATCTGAATATTTGTGTTCATGTTGTATTATTTAGTATAACAGGACAAAGAAAACTCACCTTGACAATGCTATACAATTTTGTAAGGGCAATATTAGCTACACACCTAGCATTATTATGCCACCTGATTGGAATCACTGTTAATTGCTTCTCTAATATTATTGAGCTGCAATTATTCTGTAGATCATGTGTTTAATCATATTGCACTTCCACATTTACTCAGGGCGCTAGAGGCATGTCCTGTGCATCCCCCCAGGACTAAACCAAACCAAATTTTTTAGGTTCCTAAGATGACCCCAAAACATAATCAGGATGTTCCCAAAAATATAAAATGGCCCTAAGTGGGTTTTTCCAAGATGGCTTTCAAAATGGCCCCAAATGCAGGTAATCACTATAAATGACCATATATGAATACTATTCCTGAATCAAACTAACTGTTTCAGCTTAATTAAAGAGCCCAGCATAAACTTAAGTTGATATAAAGGATAAAACGCCTCAAAAGTCAGTGTATTTTCAAAATGGCGCCCAAAATGGCCGCCAAATGCAGGTAATCACTATAAATGACCATTTATGAATACTATTTCTGAATCAAACTAACATTTTTAGCTTAATTAAAGAGCCCAGCATAAACTCAAGTTGATATAAAGAAAAAGAATTCTCAACAGTCAGTATATTTTCAAAATGGCCGCCAAATACTGAAAAAGTTATCATATTGTTTTGGTTTTTTTCATTCAGGGTCAAAAATGTCTATATTTGACTGAATAAGCATTAATATTTGAGAATTTTTAGTCATTTTCAGTATTGGTGCCAATTTCGGCAGCCATTTTAGGTGCTATCACAGAAGGACACTGATGGCTGGGATGCTTTTTCCTTGTATCTTATCTTAGAAGTATATTAGGCCCTAAATCTAGTCAAAAGTTATAGTTTGGTTCAGAAAAATCCCGTTATATGATAACTTATAGTCTTTTTTTTCAGTATTTGGCAGCCATTTTGAAAATATACTGCCTGTTGAGAGTTCATTTTCTTTATATCAACTTCAGTTTATGCTGGGCTATTTAATTAAGCTAAAAAGGTTAGTTTGATTCAGAAATAGTATTCATATATGGTCATTTATAGTGATTACCTGCATTTGGCGGCCATTTTGGGCGCCATTTTGAAAATACACTGACTTTTGGGACGTTTTATCCTTTATATCAACTTGAGTTCATGCTGGGCTCTTTAATTAAGCTACAACAGTTAGTTTGATTCAGGAATAGTATTCATATATGGTCATTTATAGGGATTACCTGCATTCGGGGGCCATTTTGGACGCCATCTTGGAAAAACCCACTTGGGGCCAGTTTATATTTTTGGGAACATCCTGATTATGTTTTAGGGTCATCTCAGGAACCTAAAAAAGTTGGTTGGTTTAGTCCTGGGGGGGGGGGGGTGCACAGGATGTGCCTCTAGCTCCCTGAGTAATTATGCAGTGTGATTTTGATAAAACAAATATATATATATCTGAATCCAGAAAGAAGTACAAAGACCCAAGACCCAAACAAAGCTTATCATTAATTGATCAGAAAATTGCAGTGGATAACCAAAAACGCAGTGTGTGCCAACGGGAAAAAACCACATACACAAATATCATAATATTATACTGGCCAGAGTGTTAGTAAGACACTCACCTTGACAGGAAACTTGAGCTGGTTATAGAGCTCCGATACCAACAGGTTATGACTCAATGTCTTGCGCATTTTCATGATGCGTACAATAGCAGCATCAATTTGGTACTGGCGATCTTGGAAGACACGTTCTTGCGTGCTGACCTGTTCTTCCATTGTCTCTTTCATTTGTATCTGATTGATCTTGATGCGGAACAACTTGTTTTTGAAGTCTTCATTGAACACAAATTTGTCACCATCTTCTACATCTCGACTCTGAAGAGAAAGAGCAACAGCAGAAAATTTCAGTGAAAGAATCTATATTATGAAAACTTTGTGTCATCAGCCGTGTTGTTGGGCCTGTCAACATTGATTGACAAGGAAGAATATGGCTTTAACAAGAGTTCAAGCTACATGCACAACATTGTTTGAAAAACACCAAGTAAAAATGATGAGAAAAAATAATGAGCTTGATGCAGCAAGTGTACCAACAAGTTTTTACCAAGATTGTAGCTTGAAACTGTGCTCAACAAAGAACTTGCTGCTAATTATTCCAGTTGAACCTGTACGAAACTGGGAGCGGACCTGTGTCTTAAACTGACTCTGTTGTTTTTCTATGAACAATAACCGATGACCACCCAACAAAGAATAGCAAGGTCCACATAATAATATATAGTGCAAGTTGGTGCCAATGAAAGGCATACATACATATACAATTTATACCACACTTAATCTAATAGGTCTAAGCGCCTTTACAAACTACAGCCACGGCTGGAATAGAAACAAACAAAAATACACCAGGAAAGAAACAATTTCATATCAAGAGAGAAAAGGTGCATTTTTGACAGTTATTTTAAAACAATAGAAACAGGTTTTCTGATGGAAAGAGGCCTACTGTATTCCTTACCTTTGGAATTTTCTGTACGACCCTGGCTTTACCACATGCTAATGATTGCAATGTTCTCCTCAATTCACTGTCCTCTGCACAGACAAATGAACACATAAGTAAATGCACAAATGATATCCTGTTAGATTCATCCCTGTCCTGAGGGATCCACATGGTTATTGAAATTGCTTCTTCATGTATACTGACATGACAATGGCAAGTAACAGCTAGTATAGATCCTTTACCATGTTAAGAAATGGTCAAAGCAGTTTTGTTACATTTGCTGAGAAGGAAGCCCTAAATTGTTTTCAAAATTTTGTTTGAGTTTTACACAATTGTTATGTACTTCAATGAACTAACATATTCTGCATAATATCTGGACATGTAAAAGTTGCAAGCCTTTTCGTAAAGAGCAGGGGATCAGCCCGGGCCTGTTGTCTGTCACATTCAGCATTGAGGTCAACTTGCGCCGCCCTTAGGGGCTTGGCAGCCTATCGACCATTGGCGCGCTTTGAGGGATGATAATCCAGAAAGCGTGGATAAATGCCGTTTTATTATTATCATTATAACAAATTTTGCAGCACTGATTGGATTGACAGGCAATCCTTACAAAAATAATGCTTTGTGGTTCTTGTGTTCAAGCACATTATCATGACATCACACATTTACATTATAACGTCCAAATCTAATCATGTCAAGTATATGCACAAAATGAAACATTTTGCTATATTTACCTATGGCAGTTGCTTGTACTATTTCATCATATGTAACCTCATCTTGCTCATTGAATAACAACAGACACAAGGTCTGAAACAATGACACCTGAAGCTCCTTCACAACCTGAAATTAGACAAAATCAAACTCAATCTTACAGAATGCAAATGAAAACATATAAGGATATTATTGCTTCATCCTAAAACACTTTTTAGCAACCACCCCACTTGTTTAGTTGTTTTCTTTTCTAGTTTGTCTCCTTGTTGTTTTAAGCACTCCATTAATTAAGTTGCCCCTCAGCCACTATTGATCTTGCATACAGCAGCAACAACAACAACTAACCACTAATCATTAATGGCAGGTGGTTCGATTGTAACACATGTTTTCTACCTCAGATTGAGGCCCATCACCCAAGCATTCTTATTCAAAGTTGGCCTGCTCTTGCGGTTTAGACTCTGGAAGCAAAAACTGTGTATCACAGTGGCCCACTAGCAACAGGCATGCCTTCCAGGGTGGTGTACCACCAAACTACTATATTTTTGTTCGTATTGCCTAAATGAAACATACTCAAGACCTAAAATATCACTTTAGTTATGAGAAAAACATGAGTTTGACCTGATACCCAAATCTGCATTTTGATGGGCTAAAGTAGGCGGATGATGCTATCAATCAGGTCATAACATGATGATGAATTTGAAACATGCAAGCAAATGCATCCTTTAACTGTCATTTATACGTGAAATCTTGAAGCTATGAGATAGTATTTTATTTTTTTATTTCTCCAAAGCATAAGTCTAATATGAAATGAGTTGGGAAATTATTATCAGTTTAGAAGTAATGATGAACAAGCATGTTAAGATGTCAAAGTCATTAAGATCTTACTTACCCCTTTAAACTGAGCCTTAACGACACAGTGTCCCAAGTTGGGTTGCCACTGTAGTTTCCTTCCACTATGCTTGCCTAGATAGAAAGTCTTAAATACTTCTTGTAATTTCACCATCTGTAATCAACAACAACAACAAATATGCATGATAAATAAAATATGCCTAAATTACATATGCATAAATATGTGCAAGACAAACAGGCTGTCTCTGGTGCGGTATTTTTAAAATTTTGCCTCTTGGAAAGATGCATTATTTTACTACAACCACACTGAATCCGCCACCTGTTGGTAATCCATTCTATCAGTCCAAACCCCATGTTTATAACTGATTTGGGTGCAAAGTTGCAACATTTTTACATGTTCATAGTCTAACTATGACTAATAACCCTAACATATTTCTGGCTATATCAGTTTCATATTTGCTGACATTAGCGTGAGTGGATTAAATCCGGTCATAAATGTAAAGATACTTTAACATAATGAATACAACAGGAAATAATAAGGAATTTGTATTAATTTCTCACATGAAATCAATGTTATCAATGTATTGTGAGATGTCATTTCAAAGCAAAGCAGCAGTTCAAGAAATCTAAATGTACAATTCCAAGACACCTGCCATGTTCTGATATGATGGGTCATTTTGTAAATGAATGGCAATGCAATGATCATTGTTTGCAATGCAGGAGCGAGTTGACCTAACAGATTGAGTATCATTGGCAGGTTAGGGTATGGCAGGCTTACCTCTAGTGGTAGATGTACATCCATAGGTGCATAGGTAGGCCAGTAACCCATCGTTAAAATATTCACAGTCAGATCTATATTCCCAGGCACATTCTGGTGCTGTACGTGCTGTACACAGTGAGAAAAGTGAGAGAAAGTAAATTATATTGTATTTCTAAAGATGTTACTTTTGTCAAGAATTCTTGAAATATTCATTAACAAAATTACAATTTTCTTACATAATACCCAGTTTTATTTTAATAATACATGTACTGGGTATTATGACTCTGAACTCAAGGGTCAACCTTACTGGGTAGGGTACTGGACCAACGTCGTAATACCTACCGTCATAATAATGTTTTTAAATATTTTATTTCTGTCGCACGAGCTGGCCTCAAAGAGTCGGATGCAACCATTTTTCATGACATTCCAGGTGAAGCTGGCTTTGCCGGTGTCGCCACCAGTCCTACTGAATGTTCTCCAACCAACCTCAAATCTGATCTGGTCATTCTCTGGAAGAATCTCAGCAACTCTTGATCGTTCAACTGACCATTCCCTTTGAGCATGGTATTGCCAGGGCCCATCAGTTTAAGCTCAATAAGTATGCGCCTCTTATTTCCGATATTCAGGAAAACGATTTTGATGTTACGGTAGCTTATTTAGTTTGGCAGTATTATTTATTTATCGTCATCCTCCATATACGATATCAAAATACAAAGTCATCAAATCATAAAAAGAAAGAGCGAACTCATGTTGTGTGTTGGTTCAGTGATAGCATGAGTGAGAGAGACTGAGAGTGAGAGAAAGATTTCTCCCGCACCTGGTTTTTATTGCCGTCTCCCCATTCATAAACAAATTCCTTTTGATAATAAGAATCGATCGGAATATTGTTTTCTGGCTCTTTAACATGATAAGATATCAAAGGAGCTGAAGGTTTACCTGTTTGAAAGCTATCATGATATCTTTGGATAATTCCATGTCTTTGAACATTCCTTCTAATTTGCTGGTAAAGGCACCACCACACTCTGAAAGGTAAGCAATACAAAATGTATAAAGCAATCATCTTGTTATTTAAATTTGTATCTTCTTTTGTTAAATTTGAAACTGGAAATGACAGTGGAAAAAGCCTTGTAAAACCAGTGTGCACATGTGCAGTTCCCCTTCCTTGAGTTGGTTGCTATGCGCACGCTTGTGCAAATGGGACAATGTTCCCGGATGTCCGACCGAGAGAATGTTCTTAGATTGTTCTCAAAATTGAGCCATTCAAATTCACAGGGCTATGTGTATTTCGATTTACCAGCAACAATTATTATAGCCAATTATAGTTGGATTTCTGATTATATTCCCTGTGTTTACCATACTGTGAAGTAGAAACAATTGCAATGTTGAATCTGGTAAGATTCTTACCTTGTTTTAATTTGGATAGCATAGACTTCTCAGCATCTACTGAGGCACTCTTGCCGACAAGCAATCTCTTAGCCAGATCCTTCTTGTAGAAAGCCTCAAACACATCTTTGCCTGGAAAACCAACAGATATATTATTTAGTTACCATAATTATTCCAGTTATCCAGTAAGCACCCAGGGCACTTAAAGACCCATTCAGGGATCCCAGCGCAAGTGTAAAAAAATTAAAATTGTATATAAATTACTTAAAAGTGAAGGATAAGTCATTCAAAATGTCATTTGGTATTTTGAAATGACAAATTTGGCAAAAAACAAAGAAAACAGCAGTACTGACGAAGTGGGAGCCCCATTCAAATACATGTAGCTAATTTAGATACTGTCAGTATCTAAATTACAGATTCGTGTAAAATGTCTTATTTTGTCTTAAATACACGGCTTTCGGCTGAACCACTACCAGACTATGTTAGCACATCTATGACAATGACAAAGGTACCAAAATCTGAATTTTGATGATTTTTACGATCCTCCGGATGAGCAAATCACTGAATGGGCCTTTAAGTACATCATTTTTGTTGAGCACCTATGTTTTCCATTATTATGATTTGATGGATCCAAGTGTGTGAAAATATTGGATCTAAAACATAATAATGATAAAATTGGATACTTTACACCTAATATTTATTGGTCTCGCTATGAGTTTTAAAATATTGGACTCGACTACATCTCGTCCAATATTTAAAACTCATAGCGAGACCAATAAATATGGGCTCAATCGATCCAATTTTATAACTCACTCCAGTTGATCTGATAAAAAGGGGAGTTGTTTTCAGATAATCAGTTAAAATGAAACGAATTGATTCACTGAAACACAAATTTTCAATGAAGTAAATCTAATGCTAAAGCTCAGTCCAGTCAGTCATGTCTACACATTTAGGCACATATGATGAACATGTAAAGATGTACCCGGTTCACTGAGAGCATATCTTAGGTCCATGAAGTGCACTTACCATGAATCTATACAAATGAGAATCTTGCACACCATATGTCATTTTGGGAAATCCAGACAGCTTTTTTAATTTAACCCTAATGATGTCATTGATGCACACGTCTTTATTACGCATGTTGAAACATATATCGATGTTTCATGATTTTTGGAAATGGTCTATTGATATACTCCTTGAACCAAATAACAATCAGAAAAGACATCAGGAAAATAGCCAAATGTATCCAATGTGTTGTGTTTAATTGCACTAAGTGTACTGTGTACCATGTTTTCAAAACATGTGAGCTCCCATAGGTGTGGTCCTTTTACTCATTTTTCGTTTGTATGCAAGTTTTTTGTTGACATTTGAGTGTAAATTTTGTTGGACATTCGCTGCAAAAATAGCAACTTGTGCTTGTTGCTGGGTTGAAAATGCCATATTACTTGTTTGATAAATGTGACAACTTGATGTACTTGCACTAATTATAGAGACTTGTCTAAAGAATGATGCCTGGGAGGCTGGGACATATCAATATCTGAGCACACTGATTGATTGGTTATAACTTATTGATACAAACTTCTCTCAAGAAGTATGATGCAGGTTATCACTTACCTTACATTAAGAAAACATCATTAAGTATACCACTTACCATGAATAAATCTGAATATAACCATGATTTTGTCCAGTAGCCTTTCTAGTTCCTCCTCAGTGGCCTCTTTGTTGCCGGCCCTTAGTTTATTGTCAACATACTTGGCTAGAAATTGGAACAAAATTGGATCAGAAATTAAAGGTGAGTGGTTCAACTTTTTCACACAAGTGGTGTTATTACGCTACACTGAAACTTATCACAAAAACAATATGTTTTGATTTTAATTACTTCAGTGGTTTGATATTTGAAACAAAATGTACACCATAGTGGCAAATAGCACAGTACAGGTGGTATACCAGCATGGGGATAATGATGCTACTACATTTTTGTTCCCACTATATTTAAATAAAATAGCTCGGGCCTAGAATGTTATGGTTATGAGAAAAATGTGAGCTTTCTGCAGATGTCAAACCCCATCTTCAACATGCCCAATGTCAGAAAATGAAATCAATATCACTTTTATTTAAATTATGTTCAAATGATGCAAATTTATACATTTTCAATAAACTGAGCATAATGAATTTGACTCTTGCTCATTGATACTTGGGCTTGTATATATTTTGGACAAGTTGTAACTCTTATTTTCTTGTACGTCTATTTATAAATTGAAGTCTTTTACACTATAGGTAGAATCTAAGCACACATTAAACAAAATTTGAGAGGTCAATCACTGAGCAAAAATATTTTAGAAAGTATTCTAGCTGTTGGAAATGCATGGTAACAGGCATGAGAATTTTATCTAGCACACCTAGTAACACAATTGGCCCTCATTAAGTGAAGCAATGAGATTTCCAGCAATGTGGATGGTGTGTAATGTTGTAAATCTTGTAACAGTTTCATTATTTCTCATACTTACCAACAAGCTCGGCAGGTTTATTCAGTCTCTTGTTGATGAAATTCTCAAATGCTTCTTTCAATGTGTTGAAGAACCTGTCATTGCTACCAAAACACTGCACCAAAATATTATCCATTTTGTCTTTGAAGTCTAGTAGTTCCTGCACCATTGTCTTGTCTTTTTCTGGGTTGATAACAATAATTGTGCCGGTTTTCTGCAGCAGTGGAAGAAAACAAAGGCTTTTGAAAAACAAGCAATGTACACTAGGAAAGCATCATATTTTGGGGGGCACATGTTGATATACAGTAATTTTCTCGAGGGTCTTATAGCTTGTGTCCAACCTTTCTTTTAAAAATCACTCTCCATGACACGAGTCACAAACCATATACAACACAAATTATACAGCTTAAATAAATGAAAACTTACCTTAATATAGGCACTGAAGTACTGACAGAGTTCAAAGAGACCTGACTTGGTTCTCATGAACAAACTATAAAGAAGGGTGAGATCTGATCTTCTATCTGCATCTAGTAGACTATCCAAGCCTGTAATAATCATAAGGTTAACGACAGTGTCAAAAATGGTTTTGGACAAATACTTCTTTTCAAGATATTTTCTTTTAATATACTGCATGTCAAATAAGTCACTCAAAACAGGGTAAGTATAAACAGGTTAATTTTTTTACGCTTCACTAACCATATCAATACAATTCTATCAATTCATTCTAAGTGAGGCTTACGGGCAATGCAGAGGAGGGGCATCTTTTCTATAAGTCCATCACTAGAAACATTTTCACACCATAATAATATCATAACAGATTACTGACAAACGTTTACAACACTTGCCCTACATCTGTTTTCTATTTTATTTGTTACTGCCAAATTTACAATATTTCCCACCCTAGTGTTTTGTTTTTATTCCTGTCAATATGGTAGCCTGCCATCTGGATTGTATGTCTGTTCATGGTCTGTACTCTTTAAACCTGCTTTACACATCAGCAAGATTGGTCCACTGAGGTCCGCTAATGTTATTGGAACTCTCTTTACCAAAGGTGATTTGACTGCATTTCCAAGAGTGAAGTCAATGCATGTCCATTACTAGGGATCATAGTAAAACCCAAGAGTAAAATGATAAACCCAACCATTACAAGTACTCTACAGCTTAATCATGATACTGCAGTGAGCTCACCTTTCTGAAGAATATTTCCAATATGAACTTCCAGTAGCTGCTTCTCAACACAAGCTATGAGTGGTTTCCTTGTTGTGTGGTCTAAATAATGAAGAATTCTCTGTGATTCCTCCTCTAGTCTTCTATCTACATGAGCAAGGAATTCAGGAACCTGCCAAAAACAAGAATAACAGCACCAAATCAATGTCAATATTTATGGATTTGCAATTATTTAAAAGCAAGGATGGACGCATTTAATTGAGAGATTATGATTTTATGAAATCTCAATGTAAAGTTTGCAAATGCCTCTTGAAATCTATCTAAAATGGGATACAATGCATGAGTTGCAATTTTGAAATTAGCTTTTGTATTAGAAGTCACAATCTCTGTAATTACTGTAAATAAATTATGTCAAATTGTAAGGAAATACAATCTTGTACTGCCCACTTGACCGCTTGGCACAGGGACCAATCCTGGTTTCTCCAACTCTGTGTAAGACATTTCTTGGACTTCATCACATCTGACATCTAGTTGTAAGATCCCTAATCTTATCACATATCAACTATGATAGTAGGCTTCTCTTGGATACAAATACTGCAGACATTGAAAGGCTGCAATCAATTCAAAACTGGATAACCAAGCTCATTTGCAGAGGATTTTCAACAGAAAACAACATATCTAGTAACTTATATGCATCTAAAAATTGAGCTATCTATCTTCTAACTTCATTGGTAAATATTATGTTACTTGTGAACTATTTGTACTATTATTAGGTTAGTATCGTAAAGATTCATCTAAAATATGAAAAATTACTATACTTACATCACGTTCATGCATAAGTTTCCTTCCTTCTGCAGCATACAGTCTGTCTGTTGCCTCCAAAAACCTTTTCTCAAAAGCATCTTCATATATCTACAGAGAAAACGTAATAGCTCTTCAAATAATTCATAAGAAATGTATACACACATCTTTTCATTTGATTAACATTATGGCTGTGATTACCATTTAACTAGTTGATCCAATCAAATTCTATCTAAGAAATTGCCCTGTGACAATAATTATGTTCCCAAACAGCTCGTTTACACCGAGTACTTCACATCACTCTGTATTTCTGTATTATCAAAAACATAGAGCTGATACACAAGGACTCAGCCCATTGGCAAATGAGATTAATTCCCTGACTCTGAGTCAATTTGACCAATTCTCCAGTGCAGTAATTGAGCATGGTAGTGTCTTAGCAGGTTTTTCCATGAATACTCTTGTTTTCCTTGAATGCATTTTAAAATTGGATGTCTTTCCATACTCTGGTCTCATCTGATCTCATTGTGTTATAGCTGTACGATGTGCTTCACAACAGCAATTTGCATCCACTTGGTGAATTTAAGTTGCATGTTATAAATCAAATCAATATTCTTACCTGCAGATCTGAGAGCATTCTGAGCAAGCTTTTGAGCAGGCTATGGTCAACCACATCACCACCACGTTCACTTTCAACCAATTGCAGCAGACCATCTACTGTTCTTGTCTGAACTGTTCTGTTACTGATGATGTGTGTACGGAATAAATCTAAGCCCATGTCCCTGTGTGAAAAAGCACAGAAAAAGAAACTTTAGTTTTAATGGCAATAATTATATAGTTCACCTTATTTCTCCTAGAATTGCTCAAAATCAAAAGGATGAATTTGATGAAGCAGCTGAAGTAAATCTTTTGTAAGTCTCTGTAGGCCTATCATTGCATCATTATCCAGTGCACTAATGTTAAGCATAATGTCTAAATTAGGCCACCTTATGTGCATGGGCTTTCTGGTCCCTGGGAACCAGAAACTATGAAGGTTCTAAAATCTGCTATTTCAACATGAAAACAATGCTTCCTGCTTATTTATCAGATGTGGAAAAGTGAGGATGTGGATTCATGGTGCCGATCTTAGAGTATCATCTCTGCAATCAGATTAAACCACAGTAGAGTGAGTATGTTAGTGCTTATGAGAAGGCAACTCATATTTTATAACAGTTTGCTTCTCCAGATGTAGTTTTATACCTGTAGATATCTTTATTATCTGGCTGTGGGAAAATACATTTTTAATACTTTGACACATAAATGTGTTCCAAGCATTGAGATGGACCCCAAGAAGGACATATCTATTTCATACCAATTTGAGTACTTCAAACATAATCACTTATCTGGATGTTTCACATATCCTGACAATATTTGGTCCCATCATGGCCAGATGAAAGAGGTTGGACATAGTAGCAAGCGGGCGGCCGGGGATGACATGGCTACCCCACTTTTTGAGAAATTTGTTATGTTTTTCTTTATATCTTTATTTCAATTTAGGCATATATTTGTAATTTGGCCGCCCCACATTTGTGATGGCCGTCCCACATTTTTCAACCTTGCTGCATAAAAATACTTACCATAATGATGAAACTAGTGAATTTTGAAGGACGTATGTTCTGTCTAGGAATAAGAATATACTTCTGATCATAATCTGAAGGTAAAAAGAAAAGGGAAAGACATTTTTTTAAGCATTCACTTCAGATCATTATGTCATATTTTACAGATTGCATTGCCAAGCTATTATTGGAGAAAAATTTTAAACATTTTTTGTTTTATTTGACAAAGAATTTGAGCTACAATGATATTTTTAACATATGCTTTCGCACTTACAACAGCCTCAGTATGGTATTGGTATTCAACATAACATTTCTTTGTACTCTAAACAGCTTCCATCAGTACTACCATGTAACTACATGTCTGACCACAAGACCTAAAAGTATTGTTATATTGTCGGTGTAACCCAACTAACCCTAAAACAGGCCCAACCCTAGACTTTCTTGTTCTTGTTTTGCCCCAAAATAAGAATAAAAACAAAAATTGCACCATGGTGCTCCTCGCTAAAAAGGAATTGCTCTAACAATTGAAGTATGTAAATTGTAAATACCAAAAATCGACCCCCCAGTGATTTTTGTGTCAATACTCGGAAAATACATGGCAAAGTCATTTTTGATATATTGCAAAAGACGAACATGAATAATACTATTAGGGATGCGTGTGTGATGCAAAGGCCTCACCAAACTCTAACATTATACACACTGGGGTAAACATTTCGAAATCAGTGTATTACATAATAATATGTACAGTATTTATAATGTGAATTAGAAATGGTGATGTGTTTTGTTGTCAAATTTGTGTAATGAGCCAATAATGTCACCATCACAAGTGATGCTAGATCCATCCCTGGCTTCATGGTTTGTATACTTATTGATGTCAACTTACCATTTGTCTACAGTGATCCTGCCAGCATGTATTCAGCAGTTTTAAGTAAGATAAACTATCTGTCATTTCAGTAGCTTTCAGTTAAGGAAACAACTTATAGATACATGTAAGCAAACAAACAAAGCATGGAAACAAATGCACTCATATGTGCTGGTTCAGAGGTATAATTAATGGAATGTATAGACTTCATAAAATACTAAGACCTCGTACAGAGCCTGAATTCAACTTGAGTCAACTTTGAACTCAACTTCATTTGTGTGTAAACAAAATCGTCATATGATGTTTTGAACTTGATTTCAGAAGTCAACTTCTAATGACGACCTGGAGCAAATTTTATCCAATTCAAACTCGATTTCAAACTTGACTATTGCAGTGTAACATGCAATTTGAAGTCAAGTTCACTGATGAATAATGATTATTTGAAGCATGAGCAAGTGATGTAAAGTAAAGTCAAATTCACAATTTGTTTTGAAGTCACCTACCGTGTAAATACCTGTCAACAAATAATGTATGCTAATTGTCGGTTGCAATCTGAATTGATGTCGCAATTGAACTTGACTTCTCTCTGTGTAAATGGGGTTTAATACATTGTACATTTGTAGATTCCAAATGAACTTGTAGTTTTGGTAAAAGTTTAGTTGGCATTGACCTCCACCATTGCCCAAAATAGGATACAGAAAAAAAAACATTTTCATATACCTGCCAAATGTATGTTTTCTGCTTTGTTTTAAACCAACATATCATTACACTATATTGTTGTAATCAAACTGTCAGATCATCACATCAGCCAACATGAAGAGAAGCATAAAAAGATAATGTGCTCAAAATTGTGCCATTTTATCTAATAATTAACAGTAAAGGATATCCAGTGAACTGGCCAATCTGTACACGTATGTGCTCTTCACAGACCACTTTGAGTTTATCATATAATGGTGCTGACATCTTGTGTGAACACATGTTCTCTACTGCCTGGTATAGTTCCTCTAAGCTGTATTTGATAGGTCTGCTGGTATGAATAGCTTGCACAGCTTCCTCTAAACGCTCCCATGTCTGCTCTTGATAATTCTCTGGTAGCTCAGGCCGAGCTGAAAAAACAACAGCAAGTGCAAATATGGTAAAATAAAAATGTTTTAAACAGTTCTCTCAACATAATAATGACTTACTTAAATTGTATTTCATAATCATCACCACATCCGTGTTATTTCATCAGAATGGTGACAGTAGCAATAAAGCTTATCGGTTTATCGATATGGGGGCACGTAATGTCATCCCTTGTCCTGGTTGGTTGAGGTCGGGATCCAGTGCTGTAATGTTGTAGGCCTCCTTAATGCCCCATTGTAACCATCTGGATTCTGGAGTCTGTGTCCAAAATTAGTCTCATCGAACTTGTGTGCTTCTGATTTGAGGTGAGCTCTATCTGAAGAGGACTCCCTCTTGTGCTCAGCGAGAAGTTTGCACAAAGGGTGTTTCATTTCTCCAATGTACTGGGAGGAATAATTGCTGCACTTGATGCCTAATAACACAGGAAGGATCACATTTGGGTTTGTACTTAGGTGATACAAACATGCTCTTAATGGTGTTGGTAGGCTTGACATGTACCAAAACTCCTGAATGTACGGAAGGGTGATACCAACGCACTGAAGGGTCTATTGTTCTATTGTGTCTGATTTGATCGCTGACATATTGGAAAATGTTGCCAATCAATATTCATGAAGTCGTGCGGTCGACACCTACAGCTGTTCAATTGGGCGACTTTATTGTTAGGTGCGTTTATTCATACATTGGGCGTATCGAGCTGTATCAGTTGGTCCGCAATTATATTTAATATAGTATTATAGGCCTACAAGTATGATTTGCTTTGCTTTATTGATTGATTCAGAAATAGTATGGCTATATGCTTCTCGAGTTATATAGCAAATATATCACATTTGAGGTCCAGGGTAGACTCCTATATACGCGATGCTCATGTAAAATATTATGGTAGGCCTATACATAATAAAACACGATGTGGACCACGGCTAATGGCCTTAAAAATACTACAGTAGGAGTGATATCATAATTACTTCAAATCCTTATATGTAGACCTATTGGCAAACAATCAGGCCTCGAAATAAGCCAGAATTTCTGAGGGCCATTTGGGCCCTTGATCTTAAATGTTTGAGGGCCCTCACAAATTTTTGGGGCCCAAATTTGGGCCATTGATTTTAACCTATGTTACCCCACCAAAAAGTGTAAACATGGTAAATTTGGGAGTGACCGCGAGTGAAGGAGCCTAAGGAAAATAAAGAAACAAATAACACACAATTATGTTAACATTCAAATGAATAGATTATTCAATAAGTAGGAGTAATTAAGTAATTAGGTAATTAATTAATACATAAAGAATTACTAGAAAGAATAGAAAGAGAGAAGCCCAAAGAAAAAAGAAATTGGGCAAGCAACCATTTTTAGAGGTTGCTGGTTTTTTTTCTCAAAAAAAGTTTTTATTTTATTTTGAATTGATTTGTTTTTAAACATTGTCATTAGTATCAGTCCCGGTTAATCAGTCTTTTTTCTTTTCCTGTATATGACAGTATATCTCCAATTTTATCAAAATCAAAAGTGATTTACCCCTAACACCAGTAAAAACCACAAAATACCACGATGAAAAATTCATAACATGCATGCATCCCAGGGTCTGCGATGGCGCAATCACCCAAGTGTGATATGATCACGGAATTGCTGGCCGGGCAGCAATAACCCGAGCAGCTACCGGTCGCGTTCGTTCGCTTGGCATGCGAGGGGTCAAAGGTTCGAATCCGGGGTGCCAAGTCAAAATTCTTCTTCTTCTTGAAAAATCGGATCTTCTCTGACTTCCGATACCAAAAAGCATGGGTCAGTGTTAGGGTTAATATGCAAAAGTCATGCAGGCTATTTATAAACCCGCTACAGTGACAGAACCTCATTAATATTCATGACCTGCTGTACATGCATATTATGGTGGTGTATTGTGCTATCCCGAAGTACCAAAAACACAATATCGGGCGGCTTTTATGGGAAAAAACAGAGTTATTACACCTACTTTAACATCATAACTATCAAATATTATTAAAGATTGAAGTAAATAACAATGTTTTTGGCCTTGAATTTACTTCAATTCTCCTGAAATGTGAATTTAGAATGCAATATAGTCGGGTGATTTTTGGTGTTGCATGACTGTTGAATTCTGCAGTAAGATTAAGTGTAAGTGATAAAAAATTGCCACAAATTTTGCGGGCCCTTCGGCCCCGCCGGTTGTATCTTTTGCGGGCCCTCACTGATTTTCGGGGGCCGAGGGCCCGAGGGCCCGCCTTATTTCGAGGCCTGCAAACAATGTCTACAACTTACTTGTGTAGATTCTTATATCCACCACACAGAGCACACACTTTGCCTATGCTGCTGAACTGTCCGTAGCGAAATGGTAGAGCAAAGCGTGTTCACTGAGTATAATCAAATGAGCGCCCAAACCAATTTGGGCGCTCCAATAGGTTTGTATTGTAGGTGAACCTCTGTTTTGTGTGCATGCGACAACTCACGCACACCCTTGGGATGGACTAGTACAAAAGGTACCTCTCGTTCAGTATAGGCGCTTTCACATGACTTTCGTTTCATCACTTATTGACAGTAGCCTGCCTATTATAGCGTTAATACGCTGTCAAGTCAGTTACCGATTAGGTACCTCTCGATGAATAGCGTGTCGGGAACTCCAATTGGCACAAAGGAATAGGCGTTACAGTCTCTTTATGTAGGGTGTATTCACCATCAGTGATGCCTAAATAACCACACACAAGCAACTGGACATCATGAAAGTAAAGCGCATTTTAGCTAAAATGGTTTAAAATTTAGCATGGGAAAATGTCGAGTCATGCTAAATGGCAAGCCATGATTAGGACTTAGGAGGTGAACAAACTTTTTGTGATCCAAAAAATGCAAATTTGGGCAATAAAAAGGCGACATACTTTTGGTCGTAAGTTTGTAATTATTTAACCTGCAGACATGGTTGAACCATCATTTTTTAAAGAAAATTGTCATCTTTTATTTTATTGCATTTTGATTTTGAAGGAGATATTTTAAACTTCAAAATATTATGATTCTACCTATCATTGTCTTACAAATATTACAACTCTAATCAACAAGTAATCATTAAGTCCATAAATCCTAATTTAAAAGCCGTCATTTTGAATTTGAATTTATTATTTGTACATTAAATGTATGGCGGCGCTATAACCCTTGATAACTACTGCTGACTGAATTGAGACACCCTGATTTGGCCGATTGCCTATCAACCATGAGGCCCATACAAACACCGTCATCATGGACGAAGAATGTAGTGCGATGGACTTGAGACTCCGTTTATCGACGTGAGGACAGTGACAAAAACTAAGTTTTGATATAAATACGCTGTTTACGTAGCCTATATCGCTGGCCATCGTTGGTGGCAGCAGCATTTTTCTGCAATATTATATTGCGGGAATAATTTGATTCTTGCAAATCAACTTGTTTGCGAGAATCAACTACACCCCTGGCCAATTCTGTGCATAATTTTGCATTTTTCTCAAAAATTATAACGCATTCATTGGTGACAAGTAAGATATTTATATTATAGGGGCAAGGACTACAACTACTGCACTGAATATTCCGCAACTCAAGGAGAGTAGTTATTGATTTATTGATCAAATACTGGGTTTCCCTCATTTTTGACTGTAACTCCACAACTGCTGTCTGTGCTGAAATAAATTTACCAGTGCAGTAGTTGTAGTCCTTGCCCCTATAATATACCTTACTTGTCACCAATGCACTATAATTTTTGAGAAAAATGCAAAAATAGGCACAAAATTGGGCCCCCTAAGTTGACACTTTCATCAACAATAAAACCAGACATAAGTCCGCACTGTTCTTTAAAGGTCTCTCCGATTTCCCCACCAATGGTGCAAGGAGATCCACCACAATTTGGCAGAGTTGTAAGTTAGTGAACCACAACTGGAAACTATGGGACGAAGAGGACAAACGGCCTTATGGATTTTAGGCAATCCATAAAACTTGGGGACATCCAATGATGTAGGAAGGTGGGAATGTCAATAGCGCCACTGTCCCTTAACGATTGTAAAACTTGCACCAGTTGATTACGATACATAGGTGTGGGGTCACGTTGGAATCACTGAGAAGTTCATAAGCTTTCTCCACATAGATTTTCTTATAGCACTACAGTTGTTCTGCCTTTGTCAATAGGAAGAACAAGAATGGATGAATCTGCCTTAAGATCACGAAGGGCAGCCTTCTCACCTTCAGTGATGTTACATTTTGGAAGCTCTCAGTCCTTCAAAATGCGCATATACAGTTAAAATGAAATATTTCACATTTTAGTTGTAGTCTTTTTTATTAGTACATGTGTTCACTACACCTCCTCCACAGGGACTCTTACCTTCCCAGCATTGAATAATGCCAGTACCCATTTGTACACCTGTATGGGGAGAGGCAATAGGGCACATCATTGGTGATCTTTACTACAGTGATCGCTCCATCAGAGATCGTGCAAGATGGGATGCTTGGGCATGAAAATTACTCGCTAAACCCGGAAAGGTCTGGAAATTGGCGATCAACACGACTCAAAAATTCACCTTCAAAGCCACCAAGATACCCAGCTTGCGCAATATTGGAGCGTCGGAAGTCGGATCTACTATGAATGAAAATGACGTCACCTCAAAAGTGGAACTAGTATTATTTTAATATCATGTGATGAAAAAAATGAAAAATCAATTCACTTTCTTTTAACCGTTTTCACAACATGTGATTAGGCGATTCAAAATGGCAAACAAGCTGTGCTATATGCCCACTGCGATTACTTCACTACAGTGTGATCTACGTGGTCGCAAATGTGTGGGTGCCTATATCATCAGAATGGTCAACAATTATAAGAGTGATTCAAACAACTTGAATAGGCAATTAAAAAGCTGTGAAGTGTTCCCATGCATGCATGTGCATTTTTTGTCCAGTCCAGTTCAGGCCCAGATCCCAAAAAAAGATCATCAATGTCAGTAAATCGAATGAATATTTTGTTCTGGGACTAATTATTCGAACTAGACTGGTTCACTGACTGCACCAACTGTGGCATCCTTAGGCCATGGGAATGAAAGTTTTAGATTTGCATCCACCACCCGCATGCTTCCAAAACCTACTGCATGAAATTATTTTAAAAAATTCATTATTTCCACAATAACAAGGAAAGGCTCTGAAACAATGATTTCAAATTCTGGATCAACAAGCTGCTTGTGAATGCTTTATTTATTAATTTTAAATGCAAATAATCGGCAGGTCCTCCCTAGTGCTAGATCATGTCTGTTTATTAGTATACCACTACTAGAATAGCTTTGATCTGTACATAAATCATGAAATGACATGAACAAATTAAAAAAAGACGTATGAATAATGAAAAATGGCCGCATGCTATTTGAAAAACTGACAGACGCAAATCTAAAACTAAGACTAAGAGTTTGAGAGTCCTGCCGATATTCACATGGCTAATCAAGTATTTTGCGTCCATGTCACATGCATACTGTGGACGCAGACAAAACTTTGAAATTTAATCATTAATTGATGATTAAAATAAGGAAATTTTTATTAAATTATATTTTAAGAAAATAAAAGCCCCAAAATTTTGACCTGCTAAGAATTGAAGTAAATTCTGCAATATTTGTAAATGCAACGTCAGGAAATCATGCACTTATTACATGCTTTCCGTAACGATCGCTGTTTGATGGGGAAGTCCCGATTGATTTGTTTACAAGCAAGCATGCTAGACTGACGATGTGCTGCTAACGTGCGGTTAATGTTTATTTTAAAATTATTTATCACAACCTGACAATTTCTGTTTTTTAAAAGTTTTCAGTTTATTTTCTCATAAATAATCTATGTTTCCTTTATTAGTAATCTTCTTTCGATGAAGAAAAGCAATTTTAAAGACAAAATCCAAAAGAGAACCTTTTTTTGTATTATTTGTGGCAGCGCGTGCAGGGTCTTAGCTAGAAATTGAGGGTTACCCGTCATTTGAATAAAATTGCCTGTCCTAATTAGACCTTTAAAACATTTACCAGACATCTATAGCCCATTGGGGGTTCAAAGAGTTCAAATATATGCTGATATGGCCTTGTTCTACAAATTGGGTTACTACAAAGGGCAATTTAGCTTCTCAAAACATACAATTTATAATATAGCATCTGTCAAAGGCATTAATTTTGCCCGTCCCAGGAGCAAACTGGCCGTCTAAAATGACGGCCAGACGGGTGGCTAGCTAAGACCCTGAGCGCGTGTTTTAGCTTTATAGCATCAACAACATGTTAATTTTAAAAAAGAAATGCGGAAGTAAAAGTACGAACATTTTCTAAAGATTAACAGACTTTGCGCATGTTTTTGCAGCTGTTTCTGACCACGCTTCGGACCAAAACTGACACAGAAATGAGAAAAATTATCATAGCGAATGGAGATGGAATATCACAGCAAAAATGCACTTTTATTTTATTTTAACAATCAACATTTGATGAGGTGTAGACCCGAGGTATGTCATGTATGTGTAACGTGTGTACAGGCCTATCGTGAATCTCAGATGGACGCACACAAATCTGTCTGGACGCAAGTTTTTGCAACCTTGTCAGCAAACTTGCGCCACTGGACCAGGCTTCCCGTTAGTGTGCGCCATTGCGCCCAGACGCGCATTTTACCAATTTGGACGCTAAGTTTCAGATGGCCGGTCGTATTTTGCGTCATCTCATAAGCATGTAGACGCAGACAAAACTTCAAAACTTAATCATTAATTGATGATAAAATTAAGAAATTTCCATTCTTTTATATTTCTAAAATAATAAAAGCCCCAAAATTTAACCAACCTGCTAAGAATTGAAGTAAATTCTGCAATATTTGTAAATGCAACGTCAGGAAATCTTGCACTTTTTGCATACTTTCCGTAACGTGGGTTTGATGGGGAAATCCCCCACTTCAGATGAAATTTGCTTTGTTTACTGGTGTGTCGGACTGACGATGTGCGGTTAATGTTTATTTAATTATTTATTACAACCTGACAATATTCAGAAATTTAATGTTTTAAGGGGTACTACACCCCTGTGGTAAATTTGTGACTATTTTTGCATTTTTCTCAAAAAATAATAAGACACCGTAACAAAAGTTATGTATATTGGGGCAAGGAATCCAATTACTACACTGAAATTTCAGTGACTCAAGACAAGCGGTTCAGTTATTATGATAGGAAATGAGGTACGCCCTAGCGGTACCTTATTTCTTGTCATAAATAATGAACCGCTTGTCTTGGGTCACTGAAATTCCAGTGTAGTAATTGATTCCTTGCCCCTATAATGTACATAACTTTTGTTACCACTGTGTTATTAGTTTTTGAGAAAAATGCAAAAATATACACAAATTTGTCGAGGGGTGTAGTACCCCCTTAAGTTTATTTTCTCATCAATAATCTGCCTTTCCTTTATTAATATTATTGTTACGATGAATAAAAGCAATTTTAAAGACAAAATCAAAATGATAACTTTTTATTTATTTATTGTGGCAGCACGTGATTTAGAAGTTTTAGCATCAACCACACATTAATCTTAAGAAGAAGTGCGAAACTACGAAAATGTGTTTTTGGCAGAGTTTGTGCATGTTTTTGCATATGTTTCTGACCACATTTCGGACCAAAACTGACACAGAAATGAGAAAATTTATTATAGCGACTGGAGATGGAATATCATGGAAAATGCATCTTTATTTTATTTGAACGACCGATGTTTGATGAGGTGTAGACCGCGGGGGCACGTGTAGCAACAAGGGATTGCCGGCCGTTCTGATCATGGCATGCCACAGCGCGTTTCCCGGTATGATTGATCATGAATTTCAGATGGACGCATAAATATTTGTCTGGATGCAAGTTTTTGCAACCTTGTCGGCAAACTTGCGTCCATATGGACGCACATTTTTTAAGCCTTAACGGGAAGCCTGCTACGGTTTTCCTTTTCGCTTGACCCCACCTGGGGTGTTGGAAAGTTTTAAAGCAGAAGCAGAAGCAGGACGCACATTTTTAAAACCTTAACAGGAACCCTGCCTGATTGGATTATCACACACAATTTTTATGATAAATTTATTTTATGTAACTGAAGCCTGGCTCACCTTTGAAATTCTTTATCACAAGCTTCTTTGAGCTACTGGGCTTGTTGTTAGCTAGAGGAGATGCTCTGCTGGTAAAACCATTATTAGGAGGGCTGAGGGCAGAAAAATTTGCCCGTTTTGGTGTTGCTTCACCCATTTTTTGACCACCACATGAGCTGTCCGTGTCAGAATCGGCTTTCGATCGTTTTCTTTCCGAGTGATGATGATTATTTTCTGAGGGTCTACGCTTCCTTGACGAACGATCAGAACTTGTTTTGAGAGCAGATTTCTTTTCAGCACTTGTGAGAGGCATGCATTACCCTGTAAATGGCCACAAAATGGCCTAATTGACGAAGAAAGTAAAACAACGACGACAACAAAACCAGAAAGTTTTGCTTTGGGATATAATATGGCAGCTTACTGTGCTAACAGCACGGCATTGTGGGTAAGACAGGTCATAGGTCATTTAAATAACAGCTGGCAAAAGCTGTGATGGTGGCGTTTTTTTCCACAAAAAAAAAAGCAGGGAAAACTAATAGGCCATGAAAGTGAAAAAAAAAAAAAAAAAAAGTTCAAGGCGTTGTTTTATCCGAGTTTTTTATTTAATTAGGGCTGGGGTACTGGGTATGAACGTTTAGACAGTATTTTTTGTAGGACATGAGAGCACATCAGACATATCAAATAATCGCATTCCAGCCATTCTGAATACAAAGAATGTCCTTCTGTAGGCCCCTAGTTCTGATAATTATCAAATTGGCCTATTTTGATTTTTTGAAATTCGCGACATAGGCTCAGGATGGCAAATGATTAAAAATTGATATTTTTGAATCCTCGAAGTAAACTTTATAAATCTAAATTTTAACTAATAATGTGTACCGGTAGCTTGGATGAAAATCCGACGATCAATTGAAAATTTTGACCGTTCGTATTGAAGATGTAGAATCCCCCCACACACACCAAAAAAACACCAAACAAATTTAGGTCTTTTGGGGAAAAAAGGTTAGGCCTACTCCTTCAATATGAAGATCAGAATTTTCAATTGATCGTCGACTTTTCATCCCAGCTACTTACACTTAAGTAGGCCTGGGCCTATACATATCATAAGATTTATAAAGTTTAGCCTACTTCGAGGACTGTTAAAATAATATCAAAATTTAATATAAAAAAATCAAATTTTAATAATTTGTCATAAAATTTGTAGGCCTATTAGGTCGATATCGCGATTTTCAAAATTTGAAGGACATTGTAGGCCTACTAATCCTATTAAAAATGCAATTCAATATGTCTGGTATAGGCCTACTCTCAACTAATACAAATTTTATGGCAAATTATTAATAATTGAGATAAGTAAACTTTTGTTATAGACAAATCTAAGGATTCAGTAGGGGCCTATACGCAAACATGCTAAATAATAATGTTACAAAAACATTTCCTAACACGCGTTCTAGATGATCAGTAGGCCTACGGGCCTTTTGTAGGCCTTAAATGCTTAGAAGATAGCAAGCAAAGCAAAACTTAACATGCAAAATAATAATTCTCCAAAAAACATTGCCTAACACGCGTTTGAATAGATGATGATCATCAGTATAGGTACGGCAAATCTAAGGATTCAGTACGGTACGCAAAATCCCGGGGCAAAAAGGTTATAGGCCTAAACCTAATTCGATTCGAAAATATCACTCTATCTCGCGCAGGGGGCAAAAATGACAACATAGGCCTGCATTTTATTTCAGCTATATACCTATTCAGTAGATAGAACAAAAAAAACACATGAATTTAAAATTATAAACCAAAACAAAATATCGCAACGTTTGAAATTTTAATTAAGTTTGATCTTCAGGGGCATGCACATCACCATTATACGCTTCCCAACGTGCAAAAACGCCTCTCGGAAATCTCTTCTAATTTTTTCCCCTGCAATAGATAGAGCAATGAAATTGGACATGGTTATAGGATAATCCTTAAGCTGTAGGGTAAATTGGGGTAAATGGAACGGTGGGGTAAATGGAACGCTGAGAATACAATTCCCTCATACCCCAAGCGTGGGTTTACTCGGTATTTGAGTGGAAGAATCTCAAATGTTGTCACTGACCATGAAGTGGTGCTATATACGGTTCAGTGAACATTACTAATTTACTAGGGTATTGATTCCTAAATATTTGAATGTTGTGCTGAGAGTTGTCTTACAATATTGGCAATATGTTTGTTATCTACAATAACATAAATGTTTTAAACAATAAAATAGCAGATTTTAATGATGAAATTATGCAAATTAATATGCTAATTAGCTAATTAATTAGTTTGGTGTTCCATTTACCCCACAACAGATCTACTTGGGGTAAATGGAACACGGTTGACTGACTTCAAATATATATAACATGTTAATATTTTTTTACTAATTGGTTTAATTATTATGAAATTATATACTACAAATAACTACCGGTAATTCATGGTAGATTAGGCCTCCTATTGATTTTTTTTAAAATCTGAAAAACCATTTTTTTCTGTTATGTATCGAGAGAAAGTGTATTTTTACGTGGTATTTTACCACGTTTATAAAAAAACATGAAAACAAAATTATTTTTGTTAATCTTTTGTTTAGTCACAAAATATATGTTAAATAAAATATTCTGATGTCTTTTCAATGTAAATATATAGCTATGAATGTAGGCTCCTTGCAAGTAATGCCCCGTGTTCCAATTACCCATCCCACTGTTCCATTTACCCCAATTTGTTGGGGTAACTGGAACACCATGACCATGCATGTATTTGGACCGATACAAGAAACAAAGCCATAAAATGGGAGTTTATCTGTTAAAACAAGTTGTAAAAACATATTATCTACTTATTGAAACAAACAAAAATCATATATGGATACCCTCCTGACCACAGAAAGTGATTTATTGCTTAAGCGTTCCATTTACCCCAATTTACCCTAATATATATATATTTTGCACATAGATCGCCAATGTTGCAAATTTGACATTTTTACCCCATCCCGTGATTTCTAAGCGGTTCAAAACTCAATTCTTGGGATTTTACATCGATACATGATTTGCGCGATTAGTCCGCCAGGACAGATTTAAAATCATTTTTTCTGCTCATAATTTCTTCAAAACCATCCCAGGTTTAATATTGCAAGGTACCGGTATCTCAGACTCATATTGGCTGAAAAATTAAACAAATAAACTCAATTTCTACGTTTTACAGGGACTATTTACGGGTTGCACTTTTTCACCGCGGAATCTTATGGTGGTGTACCCCTTCAGACGATAGCATACCAGTAAAATGATTCTATATTCTTATTCAATGGGTGCGTCTTGTAAAGAATTCACGTAATTTGATTGGTTTTCTGGTGTATAATATCTCACAATCATCTTCAGTAGAATAGCAAAACCATGGATGATTAATACGTGCGTTGTCGAAGTGCATGAGAAACAAGTTAATACTGAAAAACCTTTATTCACAAACTGACTTTTTCCCAGTCATAGTATTACTAATCAAAAGTTGCGTAAGACTGTATTTTGTTTGTTTCAATCAAAATATTTCTGCTCATGAAACGTGTTTTAAAATGAGTTTTTCCGTTATAAAGAATTCATGCGCATTTGCTATCTACCGAAGATAGCTTAAATTTAATGCATTTTGTTACTCTTATCTCTTGAACGAAATAAGTTGATGTTTTTAGAATTGTGATAGTGGCGCTATCTATTCAAGATCAAAGCAAAATTTCTAAGTGTTGCTATATTTTCTTTTTCTAGGCATAATAATTGTGTTGAATTCACGTGTTTTTCCTATCTACTGAAGATAACTCAAACTAAATGCATGTTGTCATTTTGTCTCAAAGAGATAGCTTATTATTGTTGAACCCCGTTAGTGGTGCTATCTACTGAAGACAAAGAAATTTCCAGTATGGTGGTTAATATAAACATTTTAAAAGCAAGCACTAAATAAACATGTTTAAAGCAAGTCTTCACTGCTTTAAATTTTATTTGGATCTTCAGTAGATATTTATAGCACCAGCAGGCCCAATTCTAACATATCACTCCATCTCGTTCAGGAGACAAAAATGACAACGTAGGCCTGCATTTTATTTCAACTATCTTCAGTAGATAAGAAAGAAAACACATGAATTTAAAACTAAACCACAACAAAATGTCACAACACTTGGAATTTTAATTTGATTCTCAGTAGATATAGCACCAGTAAACCTAATTCGATTCGAAAATATCACTCTATCTCGCGCAGGGGGCAAAAATGACAACATAGGCCTGCATTTTATTTCAGCTATATACCTATTCAGTAGATAGAACAAAAAAACCACATGAGTTTAAAGTAATACACCAAAACAAAATATCGCAATAAACTCAATTTCTACGTTTTACAGGGACTATTTACGGGTTGCACTTTTTCACCGCGGAATCTTATGGTGGTGTGCCCCCTTCAGACGATAGCATACCAGTAAAATGATTCTATAAAATATTTAGGGGTTCATTCATAGGATTGAGGGCATGATCGCTGTTTATGCCCGAGGCGAGAGCCGAGGGCATAAACAGCGATCATGCCTGAAATCCTATGAATGAACCCCGTCATACATACCCAACATTCTTAACAATTCAATACAGATGAAAATAATAAGGGTTTACAAGTTTAAATAACATTTCCATACCGTTTTCCTTCATAAATTGGAAGAAAATGAGTAGGCCTACTTGCAGGAAGCAGCTCGGCTCATGAGGTCAACGGCCGGGAGTCAACGCGTGATACGCGTCATCTTTTGCGCTCCGCGTGAGATGGGCGCGGTGACATGCGCGTATACGCAACACTAGCAAATCGTGGATCGTGTTAATTGTGTTCCAACGCTGCGTGACGCAGCTTGTTTATGCCCTGCGTACTGGTCATAAACGGTATTTATGACCAGCAAAAAAGGGCGCAAATCCAATCAGAAACGTCGTTATATCGTGAGTATGTATGAACGCTTTATCTCGTTCAGCAGACAAAAACGAGATATTTCAATTTTGATATTACCCATGTAAATCAATGCAGGAGCTCTATAGACACCGGCACCAGAATTGAGCAAATTACGGCATGTCTCGCCACATTTTCATTTAATTTAAAGTTATGGTAAATTCGTGTTTTTATTATTACAACTATTACAACTGACGATAGCTTAAATTAAATTGATGGTGTAATTTGGGTCTCCAGTAGGCCTAGTGCTATCTACTGAAGATTAAGTTAAAATATTCAAGCAGTTAGGTCTGCAGAGTGTTGTGACATTATTTTTGAAACGGAGTACGAGAACGTCATAAGCGTAACGGATGCGCGCATAACGCGTGCAGTATCAAATTATCGCGTTTCTTACGCAATCCCGCGCGACATTCGATCTGTCAATCATCTTCAGTAGAATAGCAAAACCATGGATGATTAATACGTGCGTTGTCGAAGTGCATGAGAAACAAGTTAATACTGAAAAACCTTTTTTTAGCTTTATTCACAAACTGACTTTTTCCCAGTCATAGTATTACTAATCAAAAGTTGCGTAAGACTGTATTTTGTTTATTTCAATCAAAATATTTCTGCTCATGAAACGTGTTTTAAAATGAGTTTTTCCCGTTATAAAGAATTCATGCGCATTTGCTATCTACCGAAGATAGCTTAAATTTAATGCATTTTGTTACTCTTATCTCTTGAACGAAATAAGTTGATGTTTTTAGAATTGTGATAGTGGCGCTATCTATTCAAGATCAAAGCAAAATTTCTAAGTGTTGCGATATTTTCTTTTTCTAGGCATAATAATTGTGTTGAATTCACGTGTTTTTCCTATCTACTGAAGATAACTCAAACTAAATGCATGTTGTCATTTTGTCTCAAAGAGATAGCTTATTATTGTTGAACCCTGTTAGTGGTGCTATCTACTGAAGACAAAGAAATTTCCAGTATGGTGGTAAAAAATAAACATTTTAAAAGCAAGCACTAAATAAACATGTTTAAAGCAAGTCTTCACTGCTTTAAATTTTATTTGGATCTTCAGTAGATATTTATAGCACCAGCAGGCCCAATTCTAACATATCACTCCATCTCGTTCAGGAGACAAAAATGACAACGTAGGCCTGCATTTTATTTCAACTATCTTCAGTAGATAAGAAAGAAAACACATGAATTTAAAATTAAACCACAACAAAATGTCGCAACACTTGGAATTTTAATTTGATTCTCAGTAGATATAGCACCAGTAAACCTAATTCGATTCGAAAATATCACTCTATCTCGCGCAGGGGGCAAAAATGACAACATAGGCCTGCATTTTATTTCAGCTATATACCTATTCAGTAGATAGAACAAAAAAAACACATGAGTTTAAAATTATAAACCAAAACAAGATATCGCAATAAACTCAATTTCTACGTTTTACAGGGACTATTTACGGGTTGCACTTTTTCACCGCGGAATCTTATGGTGGTGTGCCCCCTTCAGACGATAGCATACCAGTAAAATGATTCTATAAAAAATCGCTTTATCTCGTTCAGCAGACAAAAACGACAACCAACGGGCATTTAAATTTGAGCTACCTGCAGTTGATAGCAAAACCACACGAATGCAACAACACCAACTGACATGAAACAGATAAAGAAATGCAAAAGCTTTATTTCAAAATTTGTTTCAGCGTCATACGGTATTGGGTTCTTGAGATATTTCAATTTTGATATTACCCATGTAAATCAATGCAGGAGCTCTATAGACACCGGCACCAGAATTGAGCAAATTACGGCATGTCTCGCCACATTTTCATTTAATTTAAAGTTATGGTAAATTCGTGTTTTTATTATTACAACTATTACAACTGACGATAGCTTAAATTAAATTGATGGTGTAATTTGGGTCTCCAGTAGGCCTAGTGCTATCTACTGAAGATTAAGTTAAAATATTCAAGCAGTTAGGTCTGCAGAGTGTTGTGACATTATTTTTGAAACGGAGTACGAGAACATCATAAGCGTAACGGATGCGCGCATAACGCGTGCAGTATCAAATTATCGCGTTTCTTACGCAATCCCGCGCGACATTCGATCTGTCAATCATCTTCAGTAGAATAGCAAAACCATGGATGATTAATACGTGCGTTGTCGAAGTGCATGAGAAACAAGTTAATACTGAAAAACCTTTTTTTAGCTTTATTCACAAACTGACTTTTTCCCAGTCATAGTATTACTAATCAAAAGTTGCGTAAGACTGTATTTTGTTTATTTCAATCAATATATTTCTGCTCATGAAACGTGTTTTAAAATGAGTTTTTCCCGTTATAAAGAATTCATGCGCATTTGCTATCTACCGAAGATAGCTTAAATTTAATGCATTTTGTTACTCTTATCTCTTGAACGAAATAAGTTGATGTTTTTAGAATTGTGATAGTGGCGCTATCTATTCAAGATCAAAGCAAAATTTCTAAGTGTTGCGATATTTTTTTTTTTTATAGGCATAATAATTGTGTTGAATTCACGTGTTTTTCCTATCTACTGAAGATAACTCAAACTAAATGCATGTTGTCATTTTGTCTCAAAGAGATAGCTTATTATTGTTGAACCCTGTTAGTGGTGCTATCTACTGAAGACAAAGAAATTTCCAGTATGGTGGTAAAAAATAAACATTTTAAAAGCAAGCACTAAATAAACATGTTTAAAGCAAGTCTTCACTGCTTTAAATTTTATTTGGATCTTCAGTAGATATTTATAGCACCAGCAGGCCCAATTCTAACATATCACTCCATCTCGTTCAGGAGACAAAATGACAACGTAGGCCTGCATTTTATTTCAACTATCTTCAGTAGATAAGAAAGAAAACACATGAATTTAAAATTAAACCACAACAAAATGTCGCAACACTTGGAATTTTAATTTGATTCTCAGTAGATATAGCACCAGTAAACCTAATTCGATTCGAAAATATCACTCTATCTCGCGCAGGGGGCAAAAATGACAACATAGGCCTGCATTTTATTTCAGCTATATACCTATTCAGTAGATAGAACAAAAAAAACACATGAGTTTAAAATTATAAACCAAAACAAGATATCGCAATAAACTCAATTTCTACGTTTTACAGGGACTATTTACGGGTTGCACTTTTTCACCGCGGAATCTTATGGTGGTGTGCCCCCTTCAGACGATAGCATACCAGTAAAATGATTCTATAAAAAATCGCTTTATCTCGTTCAGCAGACAAAAACGACAACCAACGGGCATTTAAATTTGAGCTACCTGCAGTTGATAGCAAAACCACACGAATGCAACAAACACCAACTGACATGAAACAGATAAAGAAATGCAAAAGCTTTATTTCAAAATTTGTTTCAGCGTCATACGGTATTGGGTTCTTGAGATATTTCAATTTTGATATTACCCATGTAAATCAATGCAGGAGCTCTATAGACACCGGCACCAGAATTGAGCAAATTACGGCATGTCTCGCCACATTTTCATTTAATTTAAAGTTATGGTAAATTCGTGTTTTTATTATTACAACTATTACAACTGACGATAGCTTAAATTAAATTGATGGTGTAATTTGGGTCTCCAGTAGTCCTAGTGCTATCTACTGAAGATTAAGTTAAAATATTCAAGCAGTTAGGTCTGCAGAGTGTTGTGACATTATTTTTGAAACGGAGTACGAGAACATCATAAGCGTAACGGATGCGCGCATAACGCGTGCAGTATCAAATTATCGCGTTTCTTACGCAATCCCGCGCGACATTCGATCTGTCAATCATCTTCAGTAGAATAGCAAAACCATGGATGATTAATACGTGCGTTGTCGAAGTGCATGAGAAACAAGTTAATACTGAAAAACCTTTTTTTAGCTTTATTCACAAACTGACTTTTTCCCAGTCATAGTATTACTAATCAAAAGTTGCGTAAGACTGTATTTTGTTTATTTCAATCAAAATATTTCTGCTCATGAAACGTGTTTTAAAATGAGTTTTTCCGTTATAAAGAATTCATGCGCATTTGCTATCTACCGAAGATAGCTTAAATTTAATGCATTTTGTTACTCTTATCTCTTGAACGAAATAAGTTGATGTTTTTAGAATTGTGATAGTGGCGCTATCTATTCAAGATCAAAGCAAAATTTCTAAGTGTTGCGATATTTTTTTTTTTTTTGGTTTAATAATTGTGTTGAATTCACGTGTTTTTCCTATCTACTGAAGATAACTCAAACTAAATGCATGTTGTCATTTTGTCTCAAAGAGATAGCTTATTATTGTTGAACCCTGTTAGTGGTGCTATCTACTGAAGACAAAGAAATTTCCAGTATGGTGGTAAAAAATAAACATTTTAAAAGCAAGCACTAAATAAACATGTTTAAAGCAAGTCTTCACTGCTTTAAATTTTATTTGGATCTTCAGTAGATATTTATAGCACCAGCAGGCCCAATTCTAACATATCACTCCATCTCGTTCAGGAGACAAAAATGACAACGTAGGCCTGCATTTTATTTCAACTATCTTCAGTAGATAAGAAAGAAAACACATGAATTTAAAATTAAACCACAACAAAATGTCGCAACACTTGGAATTTTAATTTGATTCTCAGTAGATATAGCACCAGTAAACCTAATTCGATTCGAAAATATCACTCTATCTCGCGCAGGGGGCAAAAATGACAACATAGGCCTGCATTTTATTTCAGCTATATACCTATTCAGTAGATAGAACAAAAAAAACACATGAGTTTAAAATTATAAACCAAAACAAGATATCGCAATAAACTCAATATCTACGTTTTACAGGGACTATTTGCGGGTTGCACTTTTTCCCCGCGGAATCTTATGGTGGTGTGCCCCTTCAGACGATAGCATACCAGTAAAATGATTCTATAAAAATCGCTTTATCTCGTTCAGCAGACAAAAACGACAACCAACGGGCATTTAAATTTGAGCTACCTGCAGTTGATAGCAAAACCACACGAATGCAACAAACACCAACTGACATGAAACAGATAAAGAAATGCAAAAGCTTTATTTCAAAATTTGTTTCAGCGTCATACGGTATTGGGTTCTTGAGATATTTCAATTTTGATATTACCCATGTAAATCAATGCAGGAGCTCTATAGACACCGGCACCAGAATTGAGCAAATTACGGCATGTCTCGCCACATTTTCATTTAATTTAAAGTTATGGTAAATTCGTGTTTTTATTATTACAACTATTACAACTGACGATAGCTTAAATTAAATTGATGGTGTAATTTGGGTCTCCAGTAGGCCTAGTGCTATCTACTGAAGATTAAGTTAAAATATTCAAGCAGTTAGGTCTGCAGAGTGTTGTGACATTATTTTTGAAACGGAGTACGAGAACATCATAAGCGTAACGGATGCGCGCATAACGCGTGCAGTATCAAATTATCGCGTTTCTTACGCAATCCCGCGCGACATTCGATCTGTCAATCATCTTCAGTAGAATAGCAAAACCATGGATGATTAATACGTGCGTTGTCGAAGTGCATGAGAAACAAGTTAATACTGAAAAACCTTTTTTTAGCTTTATTCACAAACTTACTTTTTCCCAGTCATAGTATTACTAATCAAAAGTTGCGTAAGACTGTATTTTGTTTATTTCAATCAAAATATTTCTGCTCATGAAACGTGTTTTAAAATGAGTTTTTCCCGTTATAAAGAATTCATGCGCATTTGCTATCTACCGAAGATAGCTTAAATTTAATGCATTTTGTTACTCTTATCTCTTGAACGAAATAAGTTGATGTTTTTAGAATTGTGATAGTGGCGCTATCTATTCAAGATCAAAGCAAAATTTCTAAGTGTTGCGATATTTTCTTTTTCTATAGGCATAATAATTGTGTTGAATTCACGTGTTTTTCCTATCTACTGAAGATAACTCAAACTAAATGCATGTTGTCATTTTGTCTCAAAGAGATAGCTTATTATTGTTGAACCCTGTTAGTGGTGCTATCTACTGAAGACAAAGAAATTTCCAGTATGGTGGTAAAAAATAAACATTTTAACAGCAAGCACTAAATAAACATGTTTAAAGCAAGTCTTCACTGCTTTAAATTTTATTTGGATCTTCAGTAGATATTTATAGCACCAGCAGGCCCAATTCTAACATATCACTCCATCTCGTTCAAGAAAAAAAAATGACAACGTAGGCCTGCATTTTATTTCAACTATCTTCAGTAGATAAGAAAGAAAACACATGAATTTAAAATTAAACCACAACAAAATGTCGCAACACTTGGAATTTTAATTTGATTCTCAGTAGATATAGCACCAGTAAACCTAATTCGATTCGAAAATATCACTCTATCTCGCGCAGGGGGCAAAAATGACAACATAGGCCTGCATTTTATTTCAGCTATATACCTATTCAGTAGATAGAACAAAAAAAACACATGAGTTTAAAATTATAAACCAAAACAAGATATCGCAATAAACTCAATTTCTACGTTTTACAGGGACTATTTACGGGTTGCACTTTTTCACCGCGGAATCTTATGGTGGTGTGCCCCTTCAGACGATAGCATACCAGTAAAATGATTCTATAAAAATCGCTTTATCTCGTTCAGCAGACAAAAACGACAACCAACGGGCATTTAAATTTGAGCTACCTGCAGTTGATAGCAAAACCACACGAATGCAACAAACACCAACTGACATGAAACAGATAAAGAAATGCAAAAGCTTTATTTCAAAATTTGTTTCAGCGTCATACGGTATTGGGTTCTTGAGATATTTCAATTTTGATATTACCCATGTAAATCAATGCAGGAGCTCTATAGACACCGGCACCAGAATTGAGCAAATTACGGCATGTCTCGCCACATTTTCATTTAATTTAAAGTTATGGTAAATTCGTGTTTTTATTATTACAACTATTACAACTGACGATAGCTTAAATTAAATTGATGGTGTAATTTGGGTCTCCAGTAGGCCTAGTGCTATCTACTGAAGATTAAGTTAAAATATTCAAGCAGTTAGGTCTGCAGAGTGTTGTGACATTATTTTTGAAACGGAGTACGAGAACATCATAAGCGTAACGGATGCGCGCATAACGCGTGCAGTATCAAATTATCGCGTTTCTTACGCAATCCCGCGCGACATTCGATCTGTCAATCATCTTCAGTAGAATAGCAAAACCATGGATGATTAATACGTGCGTTGTCGAAGTGCATGAGAAACAAGTTAATACTGAAAAACCTTTTTTTAGCTTTATTCACAAACTGACTTTTTCCCAGTCATAGTATTACTAATCAAAAGTTGCGTAAGACTGTATTTTGTTTATTTCAATCAAAATATTTCTGCTCATGAAACGTGTTTTAAAATGAGTTTTTCCCGTTATAAAGAATTCATGCGCATTTGCTATCTACCGAAGATAGCTTAAATTTAATGCATTTTGTTACTCTTAGTAGTATAAAAAGGGGGATTCTGGAACACCCTTGTATTTTCCCTGTAAAATCAAAAAAAACTCTTAACACAAAAATACACACAAAACTTTTAATACCCTGTATCTCCCCTATAAAATTTTACCCTAAGCTTCCCTGTATTCTTCCCTGTAAATTGTTCAAAAATAACAACACAGGATTACACAGAAAAACAATTTACACAGGATTACACAGAAAAACAATTTACACAGGATTACACAGAAAAACAATTTACACAGGATTACACAGAAAAATAACAACACAGGATTACACAGAAAAACAATTTACACAGGATTACACAGAAAAACAATTTACACAGGATTACACAGAAAAACAATTTACACAGGATTACACAGAAAAACAATTTACACAGGATTACACAGAAAAACAATTTACACAGGATTACACAGAAAAACAATTTACACAGGATTACACAGAAAAACAATTTACACAGGATTACACAGAAAAACAATTTACACAGGATTACACAGAAAAACAATTTACACAGGATGACACAGAAAAACAATTTACACAGGATTACACAGAAAAATAATTTACACAGGATTACACAGAAAAACAATTTACACAGGATTACACAGAAAAACAATTTACACAGGATTACACAGAAAAACAATTTACACAGGATTACACAGAAAAACAATTTACACAGGATTACACAGAAAAACAATTTACACAGGATTACACAGAAAAAACTCCTTACATTTTAATTCACCCCAATCCAAATTACACGGAAAAATTTCCCCTGCATTTCAACTTATCCAAAAAAAAATGCAGGGGAAAAAATTCCCCTGCATTTCAACTTATCCAAAAAAAATTGATATTCTACACAGAAAAAAATCCCCCTGTATCTCATATCCTGTCTTCAACTATTATGACCTTGAGCTGACCCAAGTAGGGGAACAATCAATTTGTCTAACCGGAAACCTAGCCTGGAGGCAACTCACAAATCCTTGACTAGCACACTTATGTACACTGTTGAGTTGCAGGAAGTGAGACAAAGTGGTTTTATGCTAAGCGGGAAGAATTAATTTGATATGTCTAACCAGGCGGAAACCTAGCCGAGGCATTGTGGAGTTGAAACTTAATAACACACATTCCTTTGTTAGCATGTTGCCTGATCAACCCTATTTACGTACATTAGGATAGTTTTGCAGGGAATTTTTTGTTGTTGATTTTATCCAGTTGCCAGATTTTTTGATACAAATTGGGCGACATACCTAAAGGTATCACACATTCCGATCCGGCATACACATTCCGATCCGACATAATTTTTTTGAAAAAATTTTTAATTTTTTTTGATACTGTTTGGAATGTTTGTGCCGGATCGGAATGCGGAAATGCTAAACAGTGATGGCGCTGTTATTTTTTACTAGTTAATACCAGCTGGGAGAGGGCACACACTATTTTTAGATTTTTTTTAATTTAAAAAATAATTTAAGAAATTTTGATATAATAAAAAAATCTTATAATAAAAAATGGAATCGTTTAAAAATTATCGCAACATCGAAAAAGAAATTACTCTTGAGTCAAAAGTTGAAAACAAGCATTTGTTTGTATTTTACAAGGATCAGTGGATTCAGCTTAGTCATAAGAAAAATCCAGACAAATTTTTTGGTTATTCTACGATGATTAATCGATATGATGGAATTTTGTGTACTGAACTTGGACTGTGTAATCCGGTTAAATATTCGAAAGAGCTATATTTGAGACACAAAGAATCATATATAAAGGCTTCTAAAAAATATTATGCTAAATAGAAAGCAAAAAAAATCAATTTAGAAAAATAAATATTTTGGTTTAAAAAGAATATAATAAAGAATAAAGCTAGAATGCCGGTCGCTCAATTGCTTCTAACCGCGAAGCAATTTCGCAACTACGCTAGAAATAATGGATATCGAGGATACTCCAGACTAAAAAAAAGAAGATTTGAGAAATTTAATCAGCAAACCTCCTCCGGATTACAAGGCGATCGATGAAGCAAAAAATGAAGAAAGACGACAAAGAGGAGAGTACACCGTAAAAGAATTACACGCGATTGCAAAAAATGCGGGCCTTCGAGGATACTCGAGTCTGAACAAAGATGCTCTTAGTCAAAAACTTGAGGATAATTTTTTTCTTTCTAACAATTTTGACGTTGTGGTACCACCCGCAAATCCTCGTCATTCGTTCAAGATCAAAAAGACCGATTCGAATCTTATCAACTTTTTCGAACTGTACACGATCGAAGGACGCTTTGGTTACGACCCCAACGCATTCTTTATGACCGTCAAGCTGAGCATAATCAGTCTTTTAAACAACAACAGGCAGAGAAAAATTCACATGGCTCTTAAGTGCACGTTTGAAAAAACAAACCCGCAAACTGGCGAAACTGATACTATAACCGGCACATTTCGTTCTACCACGAAGGAGATTATAGAGGGTACGGTTCTCGATGATTATTACGGAACCACGACGGGTGAAATCTTGCAGAGCCTATTCGCATTCACAAACAATGGAAGTGGCTGGGTATTCAAGATAATCGAATTCTTGAATATTTACATGACCAAGTACCAGCCGATGCAAGGAGGTACGTACACTCCGACTCCAAAAGATCTAGCCCCAAAAAAGCGATCATCAATATGCAAAATGATGATCCACGGTGCTTCGTGTGGAGCGTTGTTCGAGCCATCAATCCAGTTGACGATAATCCACATCGGGTAGACAACAAGCTTAAAGAACAAGCCAAAAAGCTCAACTTGGATGGTATTTCTTTTCCGACTCCTATATCACAAATTGCCAAGTTTGAAAAGAACAATCCTACAATCTCCGTAAATGTAGGATTGTACAAACCAAAGGGTACTGACAAAGACACGAAGTACAACCACGCCATTGATCCTTTAGTAAAGAGCGATCACCCCGATCGTCCTCATCGCGTCGATCTTCTCTTGATTAAGGGAAAAAACTCTAAAGGCGAAGAAACCAGTCACTATACCGTGGTTAAGGACATGGGCAGACTTTTGAGGAAGATAACAACCAAGAAAAACGTAAAACACTACCACTGCAGAAACTGCTACAAAGGTTACATTTGCAAAGAACGACTAAGGGTGCACGAAGATTTATGCCATTCTCATGAGACTTCGAGAATTGAGATGCCAAAAGCAACGAAAGACGGTGATCCTCCAACTCAGTACTTCAAGCACTTCTTCAAGTCGCAGCGCGCTCCATTCGTCGTTTACGCCGACTTTGAAGCCTTTACGAATCCGATACAAACCTGCCAACCTGAAGTTTCGCAAAAGACGACGAAATACCAAAAGCACGAACCTTCGGGCTTTTGCTACTACATCAAGTGTTTCGATGATTCCGTGTACTCTCAAGATCCCGTAATGTACACCAAGCAAAGCGAAACTGAGGACGTATCCCGAGTTTGTGTGAACATGCTCGAGGAGGACGTTAGAAAGATCTACGACAGGTTTTGGAAACGGGAAAACAATCCTTACATACTCGCGAAAAATATGATCATCAGTCCCAAAGAGCGAAAGTTATTACATGAAGTCTACGCGATGTCACATTTGTAAGGAACCTCTAACTCCGAGTAATGAAAAAAACAGAACCGTTAGAGATCACTGTCACTTTACTGGAAAATTCAGAGGAGCCGCTCACAATCAGTGCAATATCGCTTACAGAGCGCCAAATTTCATTCCGGTATTCTTTCACAATCTCGCGGGATACGACGCTCACCTCTTCATCAAAAATCTCGGAAAGACCGAGGGAAAAATAGACTGCATTCCGAACAATGAGGAAAAGTACATCTCCTTCAGCAAAAAAATGGTGGTAGATTCCTTCGTTCCTATGAGGGATCGAATCAACGCGCGACCGAACGAAGTCTGTCATATTTGCAAAGACCCTCTAAAACCAAAAGACAAGAAGAATCCAACCGTAGCCGATGTGTCGTATCCAAAGAAAGAATCTTTAGGACCGGCTCACCAAAAGTGCATCAAACCAGTCGATGTCAAACACGAGATCAGGTTTCTCGATAGCTTTAAGTTTCTGTCTGCAGGCTTGGGTACGCTCGTGAATAATCTTTCGAGTTTTCCCGAAATCACACAATTTTTCAAAGACGACGAAAAATTGCAACTTCTTCTGAGAAAAGGAGTGTACCCTTACGATTACGTCAACTCCGTCGAAAAACTTCGAGAGACTAGTCTTCCTCCCAAAGAAGAGTTTTACTCCAAGCTCATCGACGCTGAAATCTCCGACGAAGATTACCAGCACGCTCGTAATGTTTGGGATACCTTCGGAATGAAAACCATGAGGGAGTATCACGATCTGTATCTCAAGACGGACGTTCTCCTTCTAGCCGACGTGTTCGAAAATTTCAGAAAAACCAGTCTGGAAAATTACGAACTGGATTCTTGCTGGTATTACACGGCTCCCGGATTATCCTACGACGCCATGCTAAAAACGACGGGTGTACGTCTGGAACTTCTTACTGATTACGACATGATTCTGTTTTTCGAAAACGAAAAGAGAGGCGGGGTTTCCACGATACCTACCAGATATGGTAAAGCCAACAACAAGTACATGAGTGCTGATTACAATCCTAGTGAGCCTTCTAAGCACCTCATATACTTAGACATGAACAACCTTTACGGAGATGCGATGAGACAACCGCTTCCGGTCGGTGATTTTAAGTGGATGTCACTGAAAGAACTAGACAATTGGCGCGAAATTCCGTGCACTCTTGAAGTGGATTTGGAATATCCCAAAGAGCTGCACGACCTTCACGACGACTTTCCCCTAGCTCCGGAAAGACTGATCGTGAATAAAGTGGAAAAACTAATTCCGAATCTGAACGACAAGGAAAAGTACGTTATCCACCACGTGGCTCTGAAGCAGTGCTTGGAGCTTGGACTCAAACTGACCAAGGTTCACCGAGGGATAAAATACCGAGAGGAAGCCTTCATGAAATCGTACATCGACAAGAATACCAGTCTTCGAACAAAAGCTGAATCGGAGTTTGAGAAGGATTTTTTCAAGTTGATGAACAACAGCGTCTTTGGAAAAACGATAGAAAACATTCGAAACAGATCGGACATTCATCTTGTGAACAGTGAAGTCGAAGCTCGCAAGTTATCCGCAAAACCCACCTACGATCGATTCACCGTTTTTGACGAAAACCTCGTTGCCGTTCACATGAAGAAGACCTCGCTGTACTTCAACAAGCCGATATATCTTGGAGCAAGCATCCTGGATATCGCAAAGACTAAGATGTACGACTTTCACTACAATTACATCAAGAAAAAGTACGGAAACAAAGCGAAGCTCTGTATGACAGATACAGACTCGCTACTTTATGAAATCGAGACCGAAGATTTCTACGAGGACATCGCTCAAGACGTGGACCGCTACTTTGACACTTCCAACTACCCAGCTGATCATCCGTCGGGAATTCCGACCGGAAAGAACAAAAAAGTTCCCGGCATGGTCAAGGACGAAGCCGGAGGAAAGCAGATAGTGGAATTCGTTGGACTGAGAGCAAAGTTGTACTCCTTCAGAATGCACGAAGGAAACGAGGAAAAGAGGTGCAAAGGCGTCAAGAAAGCGGTTGTCGAAAGAAAGATTACCTTCGACGACTACAAGCAATGTCTTACTGACAAAAACCTCGGACGAGAGAGATGAATGTGATTAGGAGTTACAAGCACGAAATTTACACTGAAACCGTTAACAAAGTCGCTTTAGATGTTAACGATGACAAAAGAGTCATACTCGAAGACGGAATACACACGCACGCGATTGGACACTACGCTATAAAACTTGAATAAGAAATTTTACTTCAAAACTCTGTCGGGTGGCAACTGTGTACCCTCGGGTACTATCATAAGCTCCTGTCTTAAAACGCTCTTTTTGGTGCTCCCTTCGACAAATAGTACAAAATTGGATCACCCGGTGTTCTCACGATACTATCAACCGTGTAAGTTTCCAGAGACCAAATGGGATTGGTTGCGCGTCTTCTCTCACCTCCCTCCAACTCTCCGGGAGCGTAAAGATATCTCAATCTCACGTTACCTGGAATTTCAATCTCATTTTTCAACTTCTGTGGAGCTGAAGGCATCGTTTCAATCTTTTTCTTCTTGATAGCATCAGCCGGTTTCATTCCTATCAGCCGAGTCTTTTCGCTGTTCAAAGCTCTGATCACATCCGGAAGCCTACCCACCCACTCGGTAGACCTCACATTTTCCGACCACGAGCCTCCATCAGTATTTCCTGCGAGTACTGATGGCCAAACAGTCTTTCAGCCAAAGTTCTGTTGAATCTTTCAACAATTGCCTGAGCTCTATGTTGACCAGGCAACCCTCTTCTGATATCGACCTTGTGCTTTTTCATCACTTCGTTCACTTTGCCCATGAATTCTCTTCCAGGATCGACCTGCAGAAGCTTCGGCCACTTTAAAACTCGAGAGTAAATTTTTTCAAATGCCTTAGCCACCTCCCCAGATTCCTTCGAGCTCAGAGGCTCAGCTTCCTTGTATCTGCTCGCGACATCCACCACAGTCAACGCGTACTTGTAAAGCTTTTTTTCTTTTACTCGGTCTGTCGTGAGGGAGAAACAACAAATCGGCTTGATGAACTTCATTAGGTACACTTACGTTAAATTTTGCTCTGGGAATGTACTTCGGAGGTGGTAGGTAAATTTGCCACTGAGTCTGCTTTTTAAAAATTTCTAGCTTTTTCTTTCGTCACTCCAGCCTCTTTCGCCAGCTTGTCTATCGCAGAAACACCCTTCCAATACCCTCTCGGACTGTAGTAAACCTTAGACATTTTAGTTTCAGCCATCTTTTATTTTTAGCCTCGATTTGAAAATAAAAACAGTTTAAGAAAATCCCGGCTAATAAAAAAAACAGTTTAAGAAAATACCGGCTAATAAAAAACAAACAAAATGGCAAAACAATCAAGCATACTCAATATTGAATTTGAACATTTGTTAGAAGGGCAAAAAGGACCCTCAATTTTGAAATGGGTTGAACTAGAAGAAGGTGGAATTTACGAAATTACCAATTTTGAGATCATGGAAACCAGGGTTGGAAAATCCGGAGTTATTACTCTCAGTGATAACACTCGAGTTTGGAGTTGTTCTACCCTAACAAAAAGGCTAGAGAACTTGGACTTGGACTTTGGTGAATCAATAGCTCTTGTTAAACCCACGGGCAAAAAAAAAGCAAAACAACCGGGAACATGTACCACAGTTTTGACCTTGTAGTGAAAGAGTTGGAATATGATGAAGACTCAGACTAGTCGTACAGTCTACCATAACCAACAAAAAAAATCTCCTTTTTATTGTTACAAAAATGAAGTGTACGAGTAAATATAAGCGTTGTTTTTGCAAATTGTGTAAAAAGAAAACCCGCCTTCGGAGCAAAAAACCGATTTGCAACCTATACGGTACCGAATTCACTCGGTTGTTTAAAGAACCCGCACGAGTGGAGCAAAGAGTTCCGCCAAAATGTAAAAATTGCAACTCAGAATACATAGTAGACGATGTGTGTTATGATTGTGGTTTAGAAAATGACACGTCTCTTAACGAGAACTCACCCCGAGTTAACATCGACCAAATTCGACAATCAATAAAGTACTACGAAACCAAGACCTACCAGTTTGAAGAATACATCGAAATCTATCGAGGAAATGTTACGAATTTGAACGAAAAAATTATTGTTCGAGTCCCTCCGAGTAAAAAAAAAAAAGACTTGTTAAAAGTCTTGAGATCAGACCCAAAAGCCGTTCACAAGATTTACTACGAAATTACGGGCAATTTTCCCGTCGATTTTTGGCATGATCAAGCTAATTTGTTATGCGATCTTGATAATATACTGAAAATTTATCTACAAAATAAACCCAAGAGAAATAATTTCAATATTCACTACGTTCTCTTCTACCTACTCAAGCGAAGAAATTATTCCGTAACTCTCGATGATTTTCCAGAGATTAGAGGCTCAGCTCCCACCCAAATACTTTTATCCAAAGTATTTGATAGCGACCACACCGGTTCCGAGCAATCCCAGTCCGAGCAAAGCTAATTCCCCATTTTGGATCGATTTTGTTTGATCTTCGTCGAGATACTCTCCATCATAAAGTTGTGGTTCGGGTGGAAAAGAATCCATCAAAATTCCCGTTAAATTATAATACTGTCTCATCGCGTCATCGACGTCCGAAAAGGTTCTCTCCGCGTGACCCTGTTTTTTAATTGATCGTTGATGTAATCTATTCTTGAAAGACGCGCTAGATTCCAAGAATCTCGGTCGTGCTGAAGTTTTTCGAGAGCGAGATCGTGTCTTGTGCGTTCTGCCGAACTACTGAGAGAGTTGAACAGATAATTGCTCCCTGAAAATGCCAAAGCGTTAACCATGGCTCCACCAACCATGAATGCGAGCGACGCCATTTTTCTCTTTATTTTACACAAAAAAACCCTCTTAGCACAGATAGTGCTAAGAGGGTTTTTAATATACCTACCTTGACAGAATGTTTCCTTGGACTAAACCATAATTTCATCCGGAAGAATTCCTTGATTCACGAGCCAATCTCTGAGCATCGTAGCCGAATAGACGCTCAAAGTCAACTTTACCATATCCTCCACTTCAAGCTGCGAGAGATTAGCCGGCTTCATTTTAGGAACTTTTTCATAACGAACGAGTTAGCCCATATACCGAGGCTTATCGTTGTTGCGTGATACGCGCCGTTTACGATCATTTTACGTTTGGATTGGTTTCTGCCATCTTCTTTATTGTAACTAAAATCATCGAAAGGATCGACTTTTGGTTGATGATCGACCGCTGTGGTCACGGTGGGTGGGCTTTCAGTCGTACCGTTTAAGGTAGAATACCCATATGCCACTATCCCTCCAACGACGACGACCGCTCCTCCAACAAGAACTGGACCTGACAACCAGTTTGACACGTCTGAAGGTGTACGTGACGTTTTGTCTATGGTGGACGGGTTCTCCCGTGTCGTTTCCTCTGCTTCAAAGGCTTTCATTTTGCTGTCCTTTCTTTGTTTCTTGCGGCTAATGCTTTTCCAGCGGCAACCCGGTTCGGGTTTTTGACTTTTGCTTGATTCACTCCTGCCGTCACTTTTGTCGGAGGTGTCGTGTCCGCTGCTGGAATGTCTACTGATTTGGTTTCTAGATCACTCATCTTTTATTATTAGAAAAAATCTATAGATACCTGTAGAATCATCTATAGATACCTGTAGAATCATCTATAGATACCTGTAGAATCATCTATAGATACCTGTAGAATCATCTATAGATATCTGTAGAATCATCTATAGATACCTGTAGAATCATCTATAGATACCTGTAGAAATCATCTATAGATACCTGTAGACTCTTGCGAAAGCTGAAATTTTCTTTGAAACTTCATTTTAAAGTTTTGATAAATAATTATAAACAAAAATCAGGCATTGATCATCGGAATCGAGATTGGTGTTTTAATAGCGGCCTGTATTTTTAAAAAAAAAAAAAAACCGACGAACTCTGGGAAGCCATTCACGAACTCAGAGAAAAGGTGGAGAACCTAGAAACGCAACCGGTTGCGCGCAGGCAAAAGCAAAAAAAGCGCAATTCGATAAAGCTCGTCAAACCCGAAAAGAAAGAAAGTTGGAACAATCTGTTTGAAGATTCTGACTCGGAAACTCAGTAAGATGACGGATTCGTTCTCCGAAGAATCAGATTTCAGCGACGAATGTGACGCGTTCGATCCGCTGTACTGCGATTCAAAAGGGGATCATCTCACCTTATCGCAGAGGGTAAAAAGAAGCAGAGAGAGGATCGCCGAGAAAAGAGAAGTCGAGCTCCTAAAGACCAGACTCCTGGTGGAAGAGATCGCGCAGAGCAAATTTCCCAGAAAAAAAATGCCCTACAAGAAGAACGAACCCCCGGTGACGCTCGTTCACTTCCTCTCGTTCGGGTGCAAGAACTCGGTCTACAAAAAGAGATAACCTTGAAACTAAAAAATGTTCGAGGGATATTTTTCTCGAACATTTTTTTTTAGTTTTGAAACTTTTGTAATATTTTTTTTTTTTTTTAAAGTTTAGTCAAAAAAAAAAAATTCAAGAGGAATAAATACTTCCTCTTGAATTTTTTAGTTTCAGGATCTTAACCCTTTCCATACTAGGCGGGTTTTGTTGCTTTACGAGTTGTCTCCAGAAGAAAAGATTGCATTCGATCATCATGGTAGTCAACAGAGCTGGCGATTCGTTTCTTCCTAAAATCACGGCCCTCGTAAAATCATCCTTGCTGGATTCGCTAAAAATGTTGTAAAGCGGAGTCGGAAACGGTGAAAACGAAGAAAGTATGTAGCTTGCCATCAGCCTTACGGTTCTTCCGTTTCCGTCCGAAAAAGGATGCAGTTCGAGCATTTCGGCTACGAAATATGCGCAAGCTTTGAAGGTATTCAACAATCTTGTTTCCTCGTCAGGATCTTCCCTGCTTTGAATAAACAAACTATTGAATCTATCAACAATGTTGATTACCGCCATTTCCATATCTTCAGGCATGCGATACTCGTGTCTCTGACCCATAAACGTTGTAAACCTCCGAGCCCGACTATACTCTCCGGGCTTTGTTTCGCCAAATTTTAACGGAAGATTTTTCCTCACAATTTTGTTGGTCTGTCTAATCAAGTTTTCTTCTAGAAACCCAAAATTGTTATCATTTTTCAAACTCATTAAATTTTGGCAGGCTTCGTGTAGGTTGAGCGTTTCTTTTGCTTGTAAGGAGGTGTCATCGGGGTCAGGGTTCGATAGAAACTCTCGCGTTTGCGATAGGTTTTGAAATCCGTGATATTCTTCGTCTAGACAATGATAAACAAATTCCGTCAAGAGAAAGTCTTTCGGAACCTCGCAATTATTCATCTTTTTGTACTTCAGAATCTCTCGAATGGCATCTTTGATACTTGGAAATTCGCCCTTTCTCCAACTAGGGTTTTCTTCTGGAGAAAAATCGATCAAATCGCTAACCGAAGAAATAAATGGCATTTTTAGAATATAAAAAAAGTTATATCTTAAAAACTGTTTTGCAAACTTTTAACTTCAAAGGGTTAATCAATCACATCAATACTTGGGAGTCGTCTACTGTGCACTTCGCTTCTGGTGGAAAGTCAACTTTTTTAACACCGTTGCTAGTTAACAGAATAGCCTCCAACGGAGCTAGCATACGTCCAAAACTATGATACAGCCCACAGGTCCATTTGTTTAAAGCTAAATCAATAAAGGGCCCTTCGTTCAGAGACTCTTCCAGAGCATCGCGATCAGTAATCGCCAAATTTTTTGGAAGGAAGAGTCCGACCAAATTTACGTAAGCGGTAACGAAGTGCTTTTTCATTGACCTGGTCACTATCCCACCCATGTGAGCCTCGTATCTGGCGTAGAGTCTCATCAGGCTCTTTTGATCAAACCTATCGATCTCAGCGGAGGTTATGGTCTTTCCCAAATACTCTTTGCTTTTTCCTGCCTCTGCTACGCCGATCAACCGTTCCCGCAGCTGTTCCGTTTCGCCAGACTCCCTCACAGGTTCCTCCCATGTAGCCGTACCGTCTAAGGTAGACATTCCGCCTATGGTAGGCGTTTCGCTCAGGGTGGGCAGAACGTCCACGGTCATCGCCTCGTTAACTATATCTTCAATTTCAGTCATCTTGCTTTTTTATCTTAAGATTATTTTTGCCACCAGTACTCAGTCGGTTGCTCGGTAATTAGAATTAGTTTGGAATGTTTTTGTTTAGCTAGCTTTTTTTTATCTCTTTTTCTCTTCTAGAGTTGGGATTATATCGTTCTCCCTTAGAGTCTCACCGAAACTATCTTGATCTTTTGTGTAAAACAGGGCTGTCCATTTTGTCTGCTCTCTGAGATCGGTAACGATGGAGTTATATTTTTGTGTAAGCACCCAAACGGAGCAATTATCGTGTCTTCCCGAGAATGCTAGCTGAGAAAGCATCTGTTTCTTTTTGGTTAATGATCTGTCAGAGCTGCAGTCGTCGATAATGAAAAGTGTGTGTCCGTCTTGTATTCCATAAGTTTTGTAGCCAAATTTCAAACAATCGTTCAGCCAATCGTCGGACTTTGGACACCAGTTAGGATCCATTGGAATGACATCAACGTCCTTAAAAACCAGGATCTGTTTAAGTACGCTTTGTTGCGCGTCCAGGTAGGGCAAACGATTATGATGTATTCAAAGAAATTCTTGTATTCCCTCTCGAGTAAATCCAGAACAAATTCAGTCTTGCCACAGCCGGTGGCTCCGCAGATTATAGCCGAGTGCGCGTGTTTTGGAAACATCTTTTATTCTAGTATTTCACGCTCTGCAATTTTCCGGCTTCGATATTCACCTTTGCATCCTGTATGTAGTACACGTAAGCGTTCAACGCTCCTGCAGCCTCGGCTTCTTTTTCGATTTCGATTTGAATACTCTGACTAGCTCCTTCAATTTTCCTACCAGATCCATGCAACGTGTCATCATCCGTGGTTCTCATGTCCAACCAGAGTCCATACTTGGTCGTGAGATAATCTGGTAAAATCACATCAGCCAATTCCGCTTCTTTGATTATGTGTGGGACGGTTCTGAATTTTCCATCCGCAAAGTGCTTTTGAATTTCTTCAAAATGGTTGTGAGGTAACATTCCGCTTGCATACAGCTGGTTTGGGTTCCCGTCTAGAGTGGCTGAGACTTTTTTGCATTTTTGGGTTGTATAATTTCTCGGAATCTCGAGCGTAATCGGCTCCTCCATCCGCGGGATCTACGAAAAGAATCAAAATGCCTTTCATGGACTTTGCTCGTGGTGCCAGGACAATATTCCAGACGGTGTTTGATTTGTCCAGCGACTCCTTGCTGTGTCTCATAACTCTATCGTACATAACCACGCTTTTTCCATCGTACATGTTTTGATCATCATCGCCGTCTCTTGTGAGCTTACCACATCAAACTCCAGGTGAATGTTAGAAATGGAGTAACTGGCAGCTGTGTCTGTGGAAACTATCACTTTCCCATAGTTGTTAAAAGTTAGTTCGTAAGAGAGTCTGTCTTTTAACTCGAACTGGAAAAATGGGTTGTGGGAACTCAGCATTTCAAAGTCCAACGGGATGCAAAACATGTTGCCATAATTCTTGTCCACGGCAATATCCTTGGCGTCGGCACTTTTGTCACCGGCATCTATTCTGTGCTTACGCCCTGCTCCAGATTGAATACCCTGATAGACAGCATTTGATCGCTCCTTGGTTGTTTTCCAAAGATCTTGATAGCACAGGAAAATGTCAGCATCGTTCAGGGTGTATATGCTCTGTCCTTCCAATTTGACCTCAATTTTTGACACTATCGCTCTTCCAAGATTATTTACGATTGTTCGATTAACATCTTGGTTTCCACCAGCCGCAGAATTCAAATCAACATTGAATGAAAGTCTGCTAGTTCCAGGGACTATGACATCATTTTTTCCAAGGTCTGGGAACCTCACTGTAAGGATTTCACCCTGATTGATAGTACTTGGAACGTGTGTGTTTCGAATGCTGCGTCGAATACCATTGATTCCTCGTGCATTACGAAGTTGTCGGTATGGGTCCAATTTGTATCCGTATTCAGTTGCCATCTTTCTTTTTATTATTACAAAGTTCATTCAGAAAAAGCGTAAAATAAAAAGAAAGATCAAAATGCCAGTAGTTGAACCAGTAACAGATTTGGAAATGGAGAGGCTTGAAGATGAGTTGTATGAGTCAACGGTCGGTGATACAACGGGAGCAGTTGGTGGTACACCGGCTGAGACTGATTTTGGTGGTGGACAGATAAAAACAAAGGTTGAGGTGTACTCCCAGAGACGTAGAGGAAGCGTTGAATGGGAAGGTAGTGACCTCACTCACGATACTATCGAGGATGTGGAAAGTTTAACTCAACGACTTAATGCTCTTCGCGGTGATAGAATTCGCTCTGGAATTCCAGAACCTCCAAAAGAGTTTCTAAAAATACAAAAAGATATTAATGTAAAACTTTCCGTACCTTGGAAAGAGTATGTAAAACAAAAATTAAAACTAAGATTTGAACTCAATAAAGATAATGTTGAGGAAATAGGAGACACATTTCGGAAGGGTACAAAATGGTCAATTGAAGACGATACTATTTTTATTGAATATAAGGATAAAAAAACCAGATTGACTCATAAAGGAAAGCCGCAAAAATTTCTAAGTATTGATTATATTAAAGAAAAATATGGTGTAGGAGGTAGTACATTTGTAAGAGAAACCCTAGGTGTAAAGTATTTCATTAGCACTACTAAAAAAACGCAACAACTAGCCAAACAGGTTGAAAGTAGTACCAGTCAAGCAATCAATACCCCCACTGGACCTTCCGCCCAGGGTGGAGCACGTAACGGTACTAGAGCACGTAGAAATCCGTTTGCAAATTCGATTCAACAATCAGTCCAACAATCAGATGAATTGGCTGAACAGCTGGTGGATGATCCCATTGCAAACCAAGAGGAAGTCAAGAATTTTTGGATGCTCAAGGACAACTAAAAAAGCTGTCCGACGTTTACAAGCATCTTGTCAAAAGAAGGGATGAAAAAGTCACCAAACTAAAAACTTGAAATCCAAAGGTGGTCGTTCAGTTAGTTTTAATCCCAATGATCCGGAAGGAGAACCTCTATTACCTGTAAGCGAAGAAGACGCTGAAAGAGCTAGAGAACTGGAAACAGAAATTGAGGATTTTGACAAAGCTATTGCTGACCAAGACGCCAAGGTCAGAAATTCGCTTCAACGTTTGCGAAATTCTATCAAAAATTTCATAGATAGCGATGGCTTTTTGCGTGATAGAGTTAGCACATTATTTCGACGAGAGGGGGTTACTATTGTATCGATTATAACCGCAGTTGGTATGACAATATCAACAATTATTGAATCGATAATTGCGGCAACCAAATCAGCAATTTCAGCCGTCACTCCTACACCTAAGCCTGTGCCTCCAAAACCAAAGCCTCCAGGACCAGACCCGGGTCCAGGACCAAAGCCACCAGAGCCTCCAAAGCCAAAAACGTGGACGGATTGGTTCAAGGATCAACTGCAAAAGATCGCGAATCTTCTATTAAAATTAGGAGACAAAGCCTTGACAGCTCTTCCAGGGATCATCGGAGCCGTAATAAATTTTGTGATGAAAACAGCCGGATCCGTGGTAGGATTTCTAGCGGAACACCTATGGATCTTTGCTCTCGCGGTCGGAGGAATTTTGTACAAAAATGTAACAGAGGCATACGAGAAAAAGAAAAAGTAATACGACGAGCAAAAAAAAATAACCCTTAGCAAAAATAAATGCTAAGGATTATTTTTTTACTTAAGCCACCAAATTTTTGCCGCGAGACAAGTCATCCACACAAACGTGAATGCTAGTTCAACTCTCGTATTGTAAGCGGCTTTCTCTCTCTTCTATCAGTTTCTCCCTTTCACTTGCTTCTTCGGCTGGTGGGACATCCATCTTTTTATTTTAACGAAAATATACGATGGCTAATCCAATAACGGCTGCTCCCAAAATTAAAGAAAGCTTTTTTTCATCATGCATTAGTAGGAGGTCTTCAGTTAAGGGCGGACTTTCAACCTCCTCTACCATAAGTGAACTTTCAACCCCTTCAGCCAAAGATGGGCTTTTAACCGTTTCAAACAACTGACTCTCCTCAGGAGCACTGTCTTCAACATTCGGTCGAAAGTCGGTGTTTACGCTTAAGTTTAGCCCTATCTGCATGTCATCCGTGGCGATTTGGATAAAATTGTTGTATCCGTTTACGGATCCCACGAGGATTTCCATATTGCTCGGAAGCAAGTAAAGTCCGTGACCCACGACAAAATCCAATTTGCTTTGAGCGTACTGAAGAGTTTTTTGATATCTGTCGATCGAGTCCGGAAGATCCACGACCGAGTTGATCGCATCCTCGACGTTTGCTAGAAATTGTTTCTGAGCGTCGAACGCCTTGCCGGAGCCCAGGATGCCGGATCTGGCTTGAGCTTGGGATCCAAGAATTGCCCACGTGTAAGTCCTGATGGAGTCGTTGATTCTCGAAACTCCCGCACGTGTGAAACCCTCGTTCCAAGTGTCTGCCACGAAACTGCCGATAGCAGCCATGGCATCTCCTTTCCGAATGGATCTGTCGGTTATATCCGGATCGTGATCGAACAGCTGTTCAATGTATAGAATCTTGTCAGTCTGATTGTCCACGCCTCCGAAGCTGTCCGCGTCAAAGTGAACTTTCCAGTCCATCGACTGACTGTAGTTTCCTCCGTTGGTAAGCTTCGACCATTTTTGGTGGTCACGAATTTCCAGTCGTAAAATTGTTTGTTGAAGAAGTAACTGCCCATTCCGTTGGAAAGATCGAACTTTTGTCTCCAATTAGCTCTCGCGGACACTCCGAATTCGTTGCAAATTCTTTCGTAAGCGTGGGTGTCGATCCCGTTGTTCAGAGGATTGAAGGATTCCTCCGAGGGTAGTGGACAGGACATTTCCGACAGGATTCTTCTGATCTGATAATATGCGTGAAATCTGAACACGGATCGAATCATCGGATCTTTGTGACTGAGAAGTTCTTTGGACACCCCACATCCTGACGTGGCGCACCAGACCGCGAAGTTCAGCTGGTTTTGCCAAAATTGTATCTGGTTGGAGAGCCAGTCATCGTACACAGTTTTGTCCGTGACTCTCGGAAGTTTGTACTTTTGCCACAAACTGGGAAATCTTACGTAAAATTTTCCTTTTTTGCTGACTTGAATTTCTTGATTCACGAGACTGAAACCGTGCGTCGGTTCGAATACTCCTCCGGTTCTCATTTTATTGTATTTCGAGCGTAATCGGCTCCTCCATTTAAAGTATAGACAATAACGGCAAAAACTTAAAAATTGGAATCAAAAGGATCTCGGGTCGAGTAGGTTGGTTCAACGTCGAAGAAGAACTCGAATGGAGGTACACTCAAGGAGGGCAGGGACCTGAAGAAGCGATAAAATAAGCCCGGGGCTGTATGATTTTGACCTGCTCGCAAAAGAATTCACGAGTCAAATCGACGGTTTCGAATTTGAAGTCGACGACCGCGATGGAAAACTCAACATGAGAATTCACGAGCAGTATCAGATTTGGTTTCCGGACCGCGTTCGAGAAATGTTCGGATTGGACGACGAAGGGTGGCTAGCAGATGGTGAATACACGGGAGATCGGGCGATAGAATTTTTACCTCGAAGAATTCTCGTATACCTGAATCAGCTGTCAACCACGGACAATCTCAAAAACAACGACGACGTTCTGCAGGGAGGTCAGGTTCTTGGGTCTATCGATCTCACAAACGCCGCGTTCGGGGAATACTTCGTTTCGACCTACGAAAAGCCGAGTTTCAAAAAACTGCAAAACGGAACCATCCACGAGCTCGACTTCAACTTCAAAGTAGAATGGAAAAATTCTTCGAGAAAGCTCGATAATCACGATCAACCGCTGGATTTGGAATTTGAAATCCAATAAAATAAAAGAAAGAATGTCTATCCGGGGACCAACGATCAAAAAAATCAACGTCAATAGCTGGCGAAGATGTAGATCTTTCCGCGTACGTCAAAAAAACTGGAGCGCGAATGACCGGAAGGATTAACATGGGAGGAAAAAAAATAACGGGGTTGATGAATCCAACCGAGCCGCACGATGCAGCTACTATGGGTTCCGTGACCAGCCTAACCTCATGGTTAAACGACAGAAAAGTTTCGAAGGATGGCGACTCAATGACCGGCGAACTCGCTATGAGCGGCAATAGAGTCACGGGTCTCGGAACTCCCACGGACAACGAGGACGCTGTGACGAAAGAGTACGTAGACCGGCAAATTGGACACGAGCACGATACCAGCTTGCATGTTTTGGGGAGATTCATGGTATGGATGAACGAAGACGGAACGCACTATGTTTCCATCCGAGCCAAAAAAACATCGACTTGAGAGAGACAAGTTGATCGAAATTAAAAACGGAATGAACAACACTTTCAACGCTAGGCCTATGCAAATTGGCATCACTGCTGGGTTTACGAATTTGCCGAATCCCGGAAAAGATTTGACCCCCATGCGACTCACTAGACCTTTAGAAATTTTCTTCAACAACCCACATTTTATTGCTCAGCCTTGGAACCTTTCTTTTTCGGTAAAATCGGGAGTGAACCCGCCGAACGCCCCAGCAAACGCTTGTTCTTTGACGTTTCAGTCTAATCAGAATTTTTTCATGTACCTAAATATTACTTGGACCAACGACTCAATATCGTTCAAAGTGCTAAATAACGCGCGGCAAACCCTCTTTTCCACATCCGTTCAAACGGACACTACGATTATGCATCATGTCTCGATCGAGTACGTTGAAAATAAGCTTTGCTTTTGGATCAACGGGGTTTCAGCAAATGTCTACAAAACTCAAGCCCTGGTAAGTCTCCTTGGAATCAACATGAATTTTGAGCAACTGGGAATACTTAGCTTCTACGAAAAAAAATTTAACCAAGCAAGAAATCATACAGCATTTCGTTGAAAATCACATCTCGAATTTTACGGAGCACGAAGTTTTGCTGGACTAACGTGATATAAATAAATAAGCATGAAGAAACCTAACGCACCGCCACTTTATCCCGATCTTCCTCAGGAAAGCGAAGATCGAGGAGTTGAATTCCGACTAAAAAATATCGAAGAGATTAGGAATTTCTTGGACAACGAGGTTAACGAGAGGGAGAAATTTAGGAAAAAATACAAGGCAGCGTGGAACATGTTCTACAACACGGCTCAAGTTTCCGGGCTCATCGCGGTCGGATCTGGAACAGGGGCTGTGGGGACGCTGGCCAGTGGAATTGGCGCGATCGTGAGCATTCCACTCGGTGGAATCGCCATCGCTGGTGGTCTAGTTAGCGCGGCATGCGTAGCTCTTGGAAAGGCTACCATGAAAAAATTGGAAAAGCACGAAAGCGTAAAACGAACGGCTGAGTCCAGTTTGAATACGGTAAATGATCTGGTGTCCAAAGCCCTCGAAGACGGACGGGTCAGCAACGAAGACTTCCACCACATTCGGCGAGAGTTGGAAAACTACAGAAGTCACAAGGCTGGAATCAAGCACAGAACCAGAGCGGATCTAATTGAACTTACGGCTGATAGAGAACGTGAAATTCGTACAGAGGCAGAACAGGCTGGACTGGAAAGAGGAAAAAAGAAGCTTTGGAGAGTCTCCGAAGTACATTGAATCCGTAGAAAATAAAAATTAGAAATCAAACTTGTTTTGTATAAATAAAAAAGAAATGGGTGATTTTCCAATTTTAACGGATTCCAACTTGGTTGAGAACTTGAAAGCGTACGGAGAGCATCGAGAAGAAATGTGGGATTATAAAGGAAAACCATACGGCGCCTGGAGGTGGTACTACAACGAGGAAAAAACAAAAATAAAGGCTGAGTTGGAGTTTGTTGGCAATCATCCCTCGCGGATGTTTGTTTTTTACGAAAACGGATTTATAGGAACATACTACTGCGATGTACCTAAAAAATGGTGGGAATCTTGGGATATGATGGACTCATTGGGTGTTGGATACCTTGCATTTATAGCAACCTACGGCGTTACATCCTTTATAAAATGGAAGTGGTAAACTATGGCAAAAAAACTTTTTGTGTTAAATAAAATGGATCTTCCGGATCTAACGGATGTTAACTGGGTTGAGAACTTGAAAGCGTACGGAGAGTATCGGAAAGAAATGTGGGATGATGAAGGAAAACCATGCGGCGTTTGGAGATGGTACTATGACGAGGAAAAACAAAAATGAAGGCTGAGATGGTGTTTGATGACAATTATCCCACGTATATGACATGTTGGTACAAAAACGGATTAGTAAAAGCTGAAGGTAGATACAAAGACGGCGCACCTAGAGAACCGTGGGAATTTTGTGCTGGACGGGATCCTTTAGTTACTGGATACGCCGCATTTGTAGTAACCTACTTGATTACAACCATTTTAAACTGGGTGTGGTAAACTACGACCAAAAAAAAAAAATACCACGGGATTTTTTATTTTAGTTTAAAAAAAAAATATTGTAAATAAAAGTATGGAAACTCAACAAATGCTGTACGAACGTTTGGATGGAACTGAAAGGAAGTGGTACAAAAATGGTCAACTGATGAGTGAAAAATTGCCGGATGGAACCACGAGGGAATGGTACGAGAACGGTCAACTGGAGTTTGAAATATTTCCTGATAAAGCATCAAGGAGATGGTACGAAAACGGCCAACTGAAGAGTGAATGTTTGCCAGATGAAAATATCAAAAGTTGGTACAAAAACGGCCAACTGAAAAGTGAACGTTTGCCTGATGGAACTTTCAAAAGTTGGTATAACTTAACTTAAACTACAACAAAAAACCTCTTGTGATTAATAATCACAAGAGGTTTTTTTATTCTGCACGACCTACTCATTCTGTCTCTTTAGCATCGTTGTAGGCTTTTAAAATTTCTGTCATACGCTTGGCTTCCATCCTGATTCTTCTCTCAGGAGAATCCAAAAGAGCGCTCGTGAGAATCCAAAATGCTACGATCATCTTTTTATTTCATGAAATTTATTCACAAAACCAAATTTGTCTTGATAATTTTTTAACGCAATCGTGTCTTTTTTCCCAATTGGTAGTTCATTCATAACAAAATCTATTAACTTTTCCAATATTTCTATTTCTTCGGTTCTCTCAGGAAAAATCCGCATGGTGGTCTCATACACAATCTCATCCTATATCTATCTTTGTACCAATTGACAAAACACAACATTAAGTTAACGGCTTGATGTCTAATCTTTTCTCCGTTGTAACCGCTAGCAGCAACAAACAGGTTTCCGAGACTAGTACCATTCCACATATAAAAATCTCCTTTGGAAGAGTCTGCCAGTTGTTCAAATATTTCATCATCGGAGCATTCAAAATATAGAGAATCAGCCATTTATTTTTCAATAATACAGGACGTGGTCAAAAATTGGTAGTGCTCCATTCTTTGCAGAGTCTAAAGATGTGTTTACGACCGCCGCACGCGGCACTTTTCATCGCTCCGTCAAAATCGGTAGCGCCAGATTCTTTGCAGAGTATGACGATATTTTCGTATCCACCGTACGCGGCACTCCTCATCGCGCCGTCAAAATCTCTAGCGCCAGATTCTTTGCAGAGTATGACGATATTTTCGTATCCACCGTACGCGGCACCCCTCATCAAGTTGTCGAGAGGTATAACCCCATTCGCTGCAAAGTCTGACGATATTTTCACATCCACCGTATGCGGCACCCCTCATCGCGTCGTTAAAATCGGCAGCGCCAAATTCTATACAGAGTTTGACGATGTTTTTGTGTCCACCTTTTGCTGCACCTCCCATCACCCAGTGAAAGCTAGTAGCGCCAAATTCTTTACAGACTTTATCCATGTTTTTATAATCGGGTGATGAGACGTAAACTGTTTTATCATTATCATTCTTAACAGGGTAGTATAACCCCGAGCTAAGTGACTCCAGTGAACCGAATTTTGTAATTTTAGCTAGTGTTTGTAATTCATCCATTTTGTTTTTTATTAATTGGGATTTTCTTAAACCAAAAAATTATTTTTTATTAATCGGGGAAAAAATTTAAATAATTTTAGGATGATTGTTCATACCTTACCATACACACAAGTAGATTTTTGATAGCCAATGCATCGGCTGCTACTTCCGGTGTAGACATGTAACCTTTGACAGCCACTGCATCGGCTGCTACTTCCAATACACACAAGTAGATTTTTGATAGCCAATGCATTGGCTGCTACTTCCGGTGTAGACATGTAACCTTTGACAGCCACTGCATCGGCTGCTAGCTGATTAAAAATATTACCCATGATGCTTTCAGGATGAATAATCATACCCATCCTTAAACATAAAAATGTAAATGCCTCCAGGCTATAGGTTTGGAGTTAGATAAACATTCTGCCTATAGTAAACAAAACAAACTGGATTCTTCCCGCTTAGCATAAAACCACTTTGTCTCACTTCCTGCAACTCAACAGTGTACATAAGTGTGCTAGTCAAGGATTTGTGAGTTGCCTCCAGGCTAGGTTTCCGGTTAGACAAATTGATTGTTCCCCTACTTGGGTCAGCTCAAGGTCATAATAGTTGAAGACAGGATATGAGATACAGGGGGATTTTTTCTGTGTAGAATATCAATTTTTTTTGGATAAGTTGAAATGCAGGGAATTTTTTCCCTGCATTTTTGGATAAGTTGAAATGCAGGGGAAATTTTTCCGTGTAATTTGGATTGGGGTGAATTAAAAATGTAAGGAGTTTTTCTGTGTAATCCTGTGTAAATTGTTTTTCTGTGTAATCCTGTGTAAATTGTTTTTCTGTGTAATCCTGTGTAAATTGTTTTTCTGTGTAATTCTGTGTAATCCTGTGTAAATTGTTTTTCTGTGTAATCATGTGTAAATTGTTTTTCTGTGTAATCCTGTGTAAATTATTTTTCTGTGTAATCCTGTGTAAATTGTTTTCTGTGTAATCCTGTGTAAATTGTTTTCTGTGTAATCCTGTGTAAATTGTTTTCTGTGTAATCCTGTGTAAATTGTTTTTCTGTGTAATCCTGTGTAAATTGTTTTTCTGTGTAATCCTGTGTAAATTGTTTTTCTGTGTAATCCTGTGTATATTGTTTTTCTGTGTAATCCTGTGTAAATTGTTTTTCTGTGTAATGTGTAAATTTTTTCTGTGTAATCCTGTGTAAATTGTTTTTCTGTGTAATCCTGTGTTGTTATTTTTCTGTGTAATCCTGTGTAAATTGTTTTTCTGTGTAATCCTGTGTAAATTGTTTTCTGTGTAATCCTGTGTAAATTGTTTTTCTGTGTAATCCTGTGTTGTTATTTTTGAACAATTTACAGGGAAGAATACAGGGAAGCTTAGGGTAAAATTTTATAGGGGAGATACAGGGTATTAAAAGTTTTGTGTGTATTTTTTGTGTTAAGAGTTTTTTTTGATTTTACAGGGAAAATACAAGGGTGTTCCAGAATCCCCCTTTTTATACTACTCTCTTATCTCTTGAACGAAATAAGTTGATGTTTTTAGAATTGTGATAGTGGCGCTATCTATTCAAGATCAAAGCAAAATTTCTAAGTGTTGCGATATTTTCTTTTTCTAGGCATAATAATTGTGTTGAATTCACGTGTTTTTCCTATCTACTGAAGATAACTCAAACTAAATGCATGTTGTCATTTTGTCTCAAAGAGATAGCTTATTATTGTTGAACCCTGTTAGTGGTGCTATCTACTGAAGACAAAGAAATTTCCAGTATGGTGGTAAAAAATAAACATTTTAACAGCAAGCACTAAATAAACATGTTTAAAGCAAGTCTTCACTGCTTTAAATTTTATTTGGATCTTCAGTAGATATTTATAGCACCAGCAGGCCCAATTCTAACATATCACTCCATCTCGTTCAGGAGACAAAAATGACAACGTAGGCCTGCATTTTATTTCAACTATCTTCAGTAGATAAGAAAGAAAACACATGAATTTAAAATTAAACCACAACAAAATGTCGCAACACTTGGAATTTTAATTTGATTCTCAGTAGATATAGCACCAGTAAACCTAATTCGATTCGAAAATATCACTCTATCTCGCGCAGGGGGCAAAAATGACAACATAGGCCTGCATTTTATTTCAGCTATATACCTATTCAGTAGATAAAAAAAAAAAAACACATGAGTTTAAAATTATAAACCAAAACAAGATATCGCAATAAACTCAATTTCTACGTTTTACAGGGACTATTTACGGGTTGCACTTTTTCACCGCGGAATCTTATGGTGGTGTGCCCCCTTCAGACGATAGCATACCAGTAAAATGATTCTATAAAAAATCGCTTTATCTCGTTCAGCAGACAAAAACGACAACCAACGGGCATTTAAATTTGAGCTACCTGCAGTTGATAGCAAAACCACACGAATGCAACAAACACCAACTGACATGAAACAGATAAAGAAATGCAAAAGCTTTATTTCAAAATTTGTTTCAGCGTCATACGGTATTGGGTTCTTGAGATATTCCAATTTTGATATTACCCATGTAAATCAATGCAGGAGCTCTATAGACACCGGCACCAGAATTGAGCAAATTACGGCATGTCTCGCCACATTTTCATTTAATTTAAAGTTATGGTAAACTAGCGGGATACCCGCGCTTCGCGCGGGTCCCCGCTAGATGAGTAAATGGGAGCGTTCACTATAACAGGAAAAATTACTGAACAGGTAGAATCATTGAAAACGTACATTTTTATTTATCTAAATCTGTCTCTTCTAACATTTTCTTTTTTAGTTTCCTCTGCTTAATAATTACTGAACAGGTAGAATCATTGAAAAGGTACATTTTATTTTTCTAAACCTGTCTCTTCTTACACTTTCTTTTTTAGTTTCTTTTGCTTAGCTTGTGATTTTCCGTTTCCATGTTATTTATTTATTTAACCTCGTTCCCATTATTTTCTAAATCTGTTCTTTCTTACATTTTCCTTTAGCTTCTTTGTTTATTTGCTGCTTGTGATTTCCCGTTTCCATGTTTTTTATTTAATTCTGTTCTCATTATTTTAGCTTGAACTTTTTTCTTACATTTCCTGATTAGTTTCTTTCCTTCTTTGTTTCGTTCCCGTTTCATTTAGTTACTTTAACTCGTACTTTTTTGTCCTCATTTTAATTTTATTTTTCGTCATACTACTGCTTCATGTTGTTTATACAACAAACATCTTTTTCCCGTATTTATTCCTCTCATAGCGTGTCTGCGGACGTGTTCACCCGTTATCATAATCCCGTGACCCGTCCATGTACCTTTTTGTCCTTTATTTGTCCTTCTTTCCGTATTATCATGTCCACTGGTCTCTGGCTCGCAGTCGCGTGGCTCTGCGCCGTTTACGCGCCCATTGGCGTAGTGCGCATTACGCACGAGGCGCCGATGCGCTGCCGGCCAGCTGCAGTGACGCGTAGTCTGGCAAAGGATTTTCATAACAAAAAACCCGTTTTTACCCATATTTTCACTATTTTTGCAGCCAATTCTTGACCGTTTTCAACCAAATAAAGTTTAAACACGTTCCCGTATATTAATCGATCTCCCGCATGAATTTGGCGACATTTGGATCGAAACTGACGGAGCCTTTATAGGCATACATAGATAGATACATAGATACATAGATACATACAACATTCCCCTATTTATAGTAAGATTCGTGTTTTTATTATTACAACTATTACAACTGACGATAGCTTAAATTAAATTGATGGTGTAATTTGGGTCTCCAGTAGGCCTAGTGCTATCTACTGAAGATTAAGTTAAAATATTCAAGCAGTTAGGTCTGCAGAGTGTTGTGACATTATTTTTGAAACGGAGTACGAGAACATCATAAGCGTAACGGATGCGCGCATAACGCGTGCAGTATCAAATTATCGCGTTTCTTACGCAATCCCGCGCGACATTCGATCTGTCAATCATCTTCAGTAGAATAGCAAAACCATGGATGATTAATACGTGCGTTGTCGAAGTGCATGAGAAACAAGTTAATACTGAAAAACCTTTTTTTAGCTTTATTCACAAACTGACTTTTTCCCAGTCATAGTATTACTAATCAAAAGTTGCGTAAGACTGTATTTTGTTTATTTCAATCAAAATATTTCTGCTCATGAAACGTGTTTTAAAATGAGTTTTTCCCGTTATAAAGAATTCATGCGCATTTGCTATCTACCGAAGATAGCTTAAATTTAATGCATTTTGTTACTCTTATCTCTTGACCGAAATAAGTTGATGTTTTTAGAATTGTGATAGTGGCGCTATCTATTCAAGATCAAAGCAAAATTTCTAAGTGTTGCGATATTTTCTTTTCTAGGCATAATAATTGTGTTGAATTCACGTGTTTTTCCTATCTACTGAAGATAACTCAAACTAAATGCATGTTGTCATTTTGTCTCAAAGAGATAGCTTATTATTGTTGAACCCTGTTAGTGGTGCTATCTACTGAAGACAAAGAAATTTCCAGTATGGTGGTAAAAATAAACATTTTAAAAGCAAGCACTAAATAAACATGTTTAAAGCAAGTCTTCACTGCTTTAAATTTTATTTGGATCTTCAGTAGATATTTATAGCACCAGCAGGCCCAATTCTAACATATCACTCCATCTCGTTCAGGAGACAAAAATGACAACGTAGGCCTGCATTTTATTTCAACTATCTTCAGTAGATAAGAAAGAAAACACATGAATTTAAAATTAAACCACAACAAAATGTCGCAACACTTGGAATTTTAATTTGATTCTCAGTAGATATAGCACCAGTAAACCTAATTCGATTCGAAAATATCACTCTATCTCGCGCAGGGGGCAAAAATGACAACATAGGCCTGCATTTTATTTCAGCTATATACCTATTCAGTAGATAGAACAAAAAAAACCACATGAGTTTAAAATTATAAACCAAAACAAGATATCGCAATAAACTCAATTTCTACGTTTTACAGGGACTATTTACGGGTTGCACTTTTTCACCGCGGAATCTTATGGTGGTGTGCCCCCTTCAGACGATAGCATACCAGTAAAATGATTCTATAAAAATCGCTTTATCTCGTTCAGCAGACAAAAACGACAACCAACGGGCATTTAAATTTGAGCTACCTGCAGTTGATAGCAAAACCACACGAATGCAACAAACACCAACTGACATGAAACAGATAAAGAAATGCAAAAGCTTTATTTCAAAGTTTGTTTCAGCGTCATACGGTATTGGGTTCTTGAGATATTTCAATTTTGATATTACCCATGTAAATCAATGCAGGAGCTCTATAGACACCGGCACCAGAATCGAGCAAATTACGGCATGTCTCGCCACATTTTCATTTAATTTAAAGTTATGGAAAATTCGTGTTTTATTATTACAACTATTACAACTGACGATAGCTTATATTAAATTGATGGTGTAATTTGGGTCTCCAGTAGGCCTAGTGCTATCTACTGAAGATTAAGTTAAAATATTCAAGCAGTTAGGTCTGCAGAGTGTTGTGACATTATTTTTGAAACGGAGTACGAGCACGTCATAAGGGTACATGCCACAAAATAGCTTTCCATAGACTTTACGTGCAAAATAGGGGTCACGTTTTAGGCTATAAGTCGAGTTACGTCTTACTTTGAAATATATATTTGATATCATCTTAATCAGAACAAAATTCTGCATAACATATCTGAAAATGACACCATATTTTAGGTCTACTTTTTGAGAAAAATAGCGCTATATAAAAAGACCCGATTTTCCCTTGTTTACGTCCGACTGCTAACCGCGTTTTGACCTCGTGTGTTCATGCGCTCATCATCGTAAACATCACTCAAATTTTCGCGTTTTCTGTTCAAATTAGTAGAGATCACATTCACAAGTTCTAGCAAAACACGATTTGCAACACTAAAATTTTTAATATTGTACCGATTTTGCACATTTTTTATGCAAAGTTGGGACTATAGTCGTGATAAACTTTTACCGGAAACCGCTTCACACGCGGATTTAGTGGCATGCACCCATAAGCGTAACGGATGCGCGCATAACGCGTGCAGTATCAAATTATCGCGTTTTTTACGCAATCCCGCGCGACATTTGATCTGTCAATCATCTTCAGTATGATTAATACGTGCGTTGTCGAAGTGCATGAGAAACAAGTTAATACTGAAAAACCTTTATTCACAAACTGACTTTTTCCCAGTCATAGTATTACTAATCAAAAGTTGCGTAAGACTGTATTTTGTTTATTTCAATCAAAATATTTCTGCTCATGAAACGTGTTTTAAAATGAGTTTTTCCCGTTATAAAGAATTCATGCGCATTTGCTATCTACCGAAGATAGCTTAAATTTGATGCATTTTGTTACTCTTATCTCTTGAACGAAATAAGTTGATGTTTTTAGAATTGTGGTAGTGGCACTATCTATTCAAGATCAAAGCAAAATTTCTAAGTGTTGCGATATTTTCTTTTTCTATAGGCATAATAATTGTGTTGAATTCACGTGTTTTTCCTATCTACTGAAGATAACTCAAACTAAATGCATGTTGTCATTTTGTCTCAAAGAGATAGCTTATTATTGTTGAACCCTGTTAGTGGTGCTATCTACTGAAGACAAAGAAATTTCCAGTATGGTGGTAAAAAATAAACATTTTAAAAGCAAGCACTAAATAAACATGTTTAAAGCAAGTCTTCACTGCTTTAAATTTTATTTGGATCTTCAGTAGATATTTATAGCACCAGCAGGCCCAATTCAAACATATCACTCCATCTCGTTCAGGAGACAAAAATGACAACGTAGGCCTGCATTTTATTTCAACTATCTTCAGTAGATAAGAAAGAAAACACATGAATTTAAAATTAAACCACAACAAAATGTCGCAACACTTGGAATTTTAATTTGATTCTCAGTAGATATAGCACCAGTAAACCTAATTCGATTCGAAAATATCACTCTATCTCGCGCAGGGGGCAAAAATGACAACATAGGCCTGCATTTTATTTCAGCTATATACCTATTCAGTAGATAGAACAAAAAAAACCACATGAGTTTAAAATTATAAACCAAAACAAAATATCACAATAAACTCAATTTCTACGTTTTACAGGGACTATTTACGGGTTGCACTTTTTCACCGCGGAATCTTATGGTGGTGTGCCCCCTTCAGACGATAGCATACCAGTAAAATGATTCTATAAAATATCGCTTTATCTCGTTCAGCAGACAAAAACGACAACCAACGGGCATTTAAATTTGAGCTACCTGCAGTTGATAGCAACACCACACGAATGCAACAAACACCAACTGACATGGAACAGATAAAGAAATGCAAAAGCTTTATTTCAAAATTTGTTTCAGCGTCATACGGTATTGGGTTCTTGAGATATTTCAATTTTGATATTACCAATGTAAATCAATGCAGGAGCTCTATAGACACCGGCACCAGAATCGAGCAAATTACGGCATGTCTCGCCACATTTTCATTTAATTTAAAGTTATGGTAAATTCGTGTTTTTATTATTACAACTATTACATCTGACGATAGCTTAAATTAAATTGATGGTGTAATTTGGGTCTCCAGTAGGCCTAGTGCTATCTACTGAAGATTAAGTTAAAATATTCAAGCAGTTAGGTCTGCAGAGTGTTGTGACATTATTTTTGAAACGGAGTACGAGAACGTCATAAGCGTAACGGATGCGCGCATAACGCGTGCAGTATCAAATTATCGCGTTTTTTACGCAATCCCACGCGACATTCGATCTGTCAATCATCTTCAGTAGAATAACAAAACCATGAATGAATAATACGTGCGTTGTCGAAGTGCATGAGAAACAAGTTAATGACTGAAAAACCTTTATTCACAAACTGACTTTTTCCCAGTCATAGTATTACTAATCAAAAGTTGCATAAGACTGTATTTTGTTTATTTCAATCAAAATATTTCTGCTCATGAAACGTGTTTTAAAATGAGTTCTTCCCGTTATAAAGAATTCATGCGCATTTGCTATCTTCCGAAGATAGCTTAAATTTAATGCATTTGGTTACTCTTATCTCTTGAACGAAATAAGTTGATGTTTTTAGAATTGTGATAGTGGCGCTATCTATTCAAGATCAAAGCAAAATTTCTAAGTGTTGCGATATTTTCTTTTTCTAGGCATAATAATTATAATAATTGTGTTGAATTCACGTGTTTTTCCTATCTACTGAAGATATTAACTCAAACTAAATGCATGTTGTCATTTTGTCTCAAAGAGATAGCTTATTATTGTTGTACCCTGTTAGTGGTGCTATCTACTGAAGACAAAGAAATTTCCAGTATGGTGGTCCAAAATAAACATTTTAAAAGCAAGCACTAAATAAACATGTTTAAAGCAAGTCTTCACTGCTTTAAATTTTATTTGGATCTTCAGTAGATATTTATAGCACCAGCAGGCCCAATTCTAACATATCACTTCATCTCGTTCAGGAGACAAAAATGACAACGTAGGCCTGCATTTTATTTCAACCATCAGCTACTATCTTCAGTAGATAAGAAAGAAAACACATGAATTTAAAATTAAACCACAACAAAATGTCGCAACACTTGGAATTTTAATTTGATTCTCAGTAGATATAGCACCAGTAGGCCTAAACCTAATTCAATTCGAAAATATCACTCTATCTCGCGCAGGGGGCAAAAATGACAACATAGGCCTGCATTTTATTTCAGCTATATATACCTATTCAGTAGATAGAACAAAAAAACCACATGAATTAAAAATTATAAACCAAAACAAAATATCGCGACGTTTGAAATTTTAATTTGATCTTCAGGGGGCACATCACCATTACGCTTCCCAACGTGCAAAAACGCCTCTCGGAAATCTCTTCTAATTTTTTCCCCTGCAATAGATAGAGCAATGAAATTGGACATGGTTATGGGATAATCCTTAAGCTGTAATATATATTCTTTTGCACATATATCGCCAATGTTGCAAATTTGACATTTTTACCCCATCCCGTGATTTCTAAGCGGTTGAAAACTCAATTCTTGGGATTTTACATCGATACATGATTTGCGCGATTAGTCCGCCAGGACAGATTTAAAATCATTTTTTCTGCTCATAATTTCTTCAAAACCATCCCAGGTTTAATATTGCATCAAAGAAAGGTATCTCAGACTCATATTGGCTGAAAAATTAAACAAATAAACTCAATTTCTACGTTTTACAGGGACTATTTACGGGTTGCACTTTTTCACCGCGGAATCTTATGGTGGTGTGCCCCCTTCAGACGATTAGACTGCTGCCCTCAGTCGTCAACCGTCTGGATTGACGACTGAGAAAACTACGTGGAAAAAAAGTGACGGATTTTGCAACAGGATTCCTGTGGCATAGAGCATGCGCAGTTGTGTCCAAATTGACCTTTTGACCCAGTTTGTTGTTTTTAGAAGTTCAGAGCGCGATCTTGTCACAGCGGCGCGGTACAGCGACGCGGTACACGGGCGCCGCTAGTCAGTCGCGCTACGGCGCACAACCAAAGTCGCATTGAATAGTTTTCAGAAGTCCGTCATGATATTGGCTTAGAGAATAAACGATAGGAATTTTATTTTGCCTATCCTCTACCGTGTGATAGACGACAGGCAGGTCAATATTTTGAGTAGTGGATGCCGGCGCAGCCGGTATCCACTACGATAAAAATATTGGACCTGCCTGTCGTCTATCATAGGTAGAGGATAGGCAAAATAAAAATTCCTATCGTTTATTCTCATTCTTAGTCAGTTAAATATTATTTTAATAACTGTAAACAATTTTTTAAAGCAAAAACTAAGTTACCGTCATAAAACTCCCTCATTATAAAATGAACGAAACTTGTTTACAACTTCACGTATTCTGTTGCGCGTACTGCTAGCGCGTCGCGTATTCCGCACTAGTCTACGCATTACAGCGCAATACATACGCGCACCTACAAGCGTGTAAGGCATTATCAAGACGCATGATGACGTGGGGTCGTCTACGGCCTGATAAACGGCACCCGAAATCTTGCGATTGTCCAATCAAAAAAGTGTCTACGAACTAGACCACTCCCACTGACTAAGAATGTAAGATAATCAGTCGTCACTACGAAGCATAACACAGTAGGCCTACATGCGAAGTGTCGACGGCTGATTGGAATTAGTCTATCAGACGATAGCATACCAGTAAAATGATTCTATAAAATATCGCTTTATCTCGTTCAGCAGACAAAAACGACAACCAACGGGCATTTAAATTTGACCTATCTGCAGTTAATAGCAAAACCACACGAATGCAACAATTACCAACTGACATGCATGAAACAGATAAAGAAATGCAAAAGCTTTATTTCAAAGTTTGTTTCAGCGTCATACGGTATTGGGTTCTTGAGATATTTCAATTTTGATATTACTCATGTAAATCAATGTAGGAGCTCTATAGACACCGGCACCAGAAGCGAGAAAATTACGGCATGTCTCACCACGTTTTCATTTAATTTAAAGTTATGGTAAATTCGTGTTTTTATTATTACAACTATTACATCTGACGATAGCTTAAATTAAATTGATGGTGTAATTTGGGTCTCCAGTAGTAGTCAGGGAGTGAAGGCAGTTTAGGTAGAATTAATTCCTCAATCGACGATTTTTGTATCAATGGATGCAGAGTATATTGTAGTATTGTATAACAAAAATCGACTAAAATCTACCTTGGGCAAATTTTTTTATAACCCCTTGAAAATTGCACTTATTCTAACTTTGGGCAAGTTTAATTCCGAAGACGTAAATCAAAATACAATTGCGAAGCGTGGTCGCACGCGGCTATCGCGACGGCATTACGCGCTGACACATGAGCGACAAATTTTGCGTATAGTGCGCATACACCGTTTACCGCGCTGACTCACATTTTATTTATTATCCTTCCGCTGACACACGGTTCGCAGCATTGATTGCATATATTTTGCCATTCATTGACGGCGGACTGTTTACGTTTGTTTTGCCAATAGATTAGCTTAGATTTGCGGATTATTAATTGGGAATTTTCAGTTAGCAGCCTGGACAACCGATTCTTATGTTTGGCAAGGCTCACTCAGTCATTTAATGAGGCAATACAAACGATCGAATTTGGTGTTGAAATGAAATTTTTAGTTACACCTTTTCGATGTAAAATTAATTTTCTCGGCCAAATGAAAAGCAATCATTTTCATTTTTTCAGGAAATGTCAGGAAAAATTGTAGTGCTTGATACTGTATTTTTTTCAAATTCTAGTGTTAAACTTAGGCGTGAAATTTAGTCATTTAGTGTAAGATTTTCGATTTTGATAGGCTTAAACTCTGTCCGCGAGCCTTTTTTGGATCAACCTTTTAGCTTTTCAAAGTAAGATAGTTCGCTAATGAAGGATTTTTCCCAACTTTCTAACGCACATCACCGTGAGCGATATATCATAGTTTTGTCAGAATTTGCGTTTTCATTTCACCATTTTAACTGCCGGCTGACCATTTTCAAAATCAACGAGTGAAATCTAAGGCTAATACTAGCATTGTGGATCGATATCCCTGGGTTTAATAGGAATACCGGCATGGCTACAGTGTTGCTAGAACTTCAATATAGCAAAGAAATTCCCAGGCCTATAGCGCTCCTACTGATCATGTTTAACCAGAACACTCAATTGGGGATTTGGGCTACCAAATCGCTGGTCGGGCAATTTGCTTTCAATGGAAAATTGACCTGGATAAACAACAAAGAAAATATCGACTATTTCTGCTGGTTGCTCTCGAGATAAAAATACTGAGTTAGACATTTTCTGAGTATGATGGGAAAAAGGGTAAAATAAAAACGGACATTCTAACAAAACTATAATATATAGACCCACACGATGTGCTTTACAGAGGTGGGAAATATCTTTCTTTAGCAAACTATATTAGTTTGAGACGCTAAAAAAATGAATTCCGTAAAAAGCTCGCGGGCGAACTGAAGGCCTATAAAAATCAAAATATCACACTAAAAGACACAATTTGATGCTTAATTTTAACACCAGGATTTGTAAAAAAAATGTATATCCAAGCACCAAGTTGTGCTGATTTTAACATGTATCGATCGACTTTCAGCGCGACTAAGCATTTCTAAAGAATCGGTTGTCCAGGCTGCTAACTCTTTTAGCATAATAGCTTAAAAGATATTTCGAAGGTGTCGTATTTAGTATTAGTATTAGTCTAAATAATATTATTATATTATGCACCTATACGCTGCCGGCTATAGCCCACTAGGTCTAATATTTATTAAAAAAACACCAAAAAACATGTCTCTCGTCCTCGGCTCTAGTCCGGGTCTTTAAAAACAAACAAAAAAGGAAGAGTTGCTTTTTTTAATTTCTTATAAATGATCGCAAAATTGGTGCAAATACATATAAACTTAGGGCTGTTTTAGCGTATAGGCCTACAATAATTTATGTCTGAAAAAAAGACAAGGGCTTAGTTATTTTGTTGTTCTGTCTGGGAGGGTAGGGTAGGGCCCCTCTAATTAGGCTGATCACAAAACCTTCCATGATGTTTGGTTCTTTTAAGTGGATCGTAGGCCTATCAGGGTAGCGTGTAGTACGGTACCCCGGTAGCCCGTATCCCGATTGACCACTTTTTCCCTCGTAAAGCATGAACTGCCAAGATGGTTAAAGTCTATAGAAGTAGAGTAGAAACTGGATTTGTCAATCATAAAAATCTAATCGTTTTTTACTTCAATCCTACTACAAATCTGTCCTTGTAGGCCTACAAATAAATCTATTAAGGGGTACTATACACCCCTGCCCAATTTTGTGCCTATTTTTGCATTTTTCTTAAAAATAATAGCGCATTGGTGACAAGTAACATATGTATATTATAGGGGCAAGGACTACAACTACTGCACTTGAAATTTTATTTCAGCACAGACAACAGTTGTGGAGTTAAGTGCGCTTCAGACTCCGTATTGTACGTACAATATTGTATGTACAATATTTTTCGTGACGTCAAAAAGTATTGCACGTCCAATAAATATACGTGCCACGACGAGTTGAATCAGATTAAATAACGCGCTATAACCCTGACGGTTCACTGTTTGCTAAATCCAAGCGAGGTCACCCGAAAATCTATGCAAGAGAAATTTCTACTGCTGCTGATGAAAAATCCTAGAGTGCGTTTTGGAGGTTTTTCTGCACTTTACCAGTAGGCCTAATAAATTCACTAAACAATAAAAATAAAATAAACATTTAGAGGGAATGTTTTTACTCACTGCTCATCTGATCCACTTTCCCAGGAAACTAAATACCGATACTCGTTAGTTTTTTTCCCTGACTTTCCAGACATAATTATGAGTAAACATCAAATTTAATGTTTACAAAACACTCAAATATATATACATTCGTTTGCATTTTGTACAAAATAATATTAATAATGTACAAACATTAAAAAAGGGGTCTAAGAGTATGTCTATTTTTAATCATATACTAATTCCGCCATGCCCAAACATATTTTATATATGAAAACGTAAAAAAATAGACCACTTGTAAATCTATGGAATCCCAAATTCCAATCAAAAATAAAAACAACTTTGTTATCAAATACACTAGGCCTATACATTGTATTACAGGAATTTAATAGATGGTGCATTTTAATAAATAAATAGATTAACACGGGTAACGGATGAGAAATATTAGGCAATACCGGATTTACCACAGAGCCAGTGGATAAAGAAATTAATTAAAATTAAAACAAATTAAATGAGAAAATGAAAGAAAGGACATTTGGTGAAGTATTGTTTTAGAATGCGAAGGATTCCTAAATGTTATCCTGGCCCAGGACACTGATTAATGTAAATTCGACCCATAGTTATTTTGCCTACTTTTGCCAGCATTCAACCTGTTCAATGTAATTTATGCCTATTTTTAATAAAATTCCGAAATCTGACGTACGGTAGGCCTATTAACGTTGTATCGTGCACAAATTATGATTCGAGACTATTTCATTTGACACGGTTGTATGGATTTCAAAAGATCGGTCCTATAATAAGATATCGATTAGAGAATTACAGCAAGAGGCTTTGAGGATGCCGCAATCCTCTTGACAATCAACCAATCAGAGAGACATATTTCAGAAATATGTTCGTATAATTGAAACTCTTTCAGCTCTGAAATATATATTTCAAGTAATCTCGTTTCACATTTAGCAGCACTTTGGCTTGCAATAAAGCCACGAAGGGACGGTAATGCTAATATACGATTTCAGTCAAATATTGGTGCAAATATACGATTTCGGTCAACTATTTGCCTATTCTTTGCCCAAAATTATGAAATGTTCAGTAGTAAAAACTCTTAGGAGGGTTTTCGAGTAATTTTAACGAAATAATGAGGTAAAATAAAAGAAAGCCCACTTATTTTGGACGCTTAACTGTGGTGTTCTAGGGGAATTAAAATATCACAATTAACATGTTTCATCCTACAAGCACGTGTTAAATGGCTCGATTCACATTAGGTATAAGTTGGGACATTGTCAGATTGTGTGAACATTACAAATACAAACAATAAGGTTGAAAAAAAAAAAAAGCCATTTAAAAATGATTTTAAAAGATCGTCTATTTTGTAGCTTACACTGATTAGACCAAATATCTGCCTCTGACGAAAAAAAAAATGTTTTCCATGCTGATTTGTTTTTGTAACGAGTATATCATTTCAAGAAGAAAGAAATAAAGGCGGATATTAGGGGGCCTACTTTTTAAAATCTGAAATGAAAAAAATGAAAAAGTATAGAAGGCGTTGCATCCGGGTCTGATGAGGGGGGAGGGGCACAAGCCGTTTTTGGCAGTTTTCCTATGGATTTTCTAAAATTCAGATCAATGGGGGGGGGGGGCTCCCGTGCCCCTATAAAGCTACGGTTACTGCATTAACACGTTTATGGATGTATTGTGATGATCATAGGTAGGCCTATAACATACACCATCATAACATGCCTCGCCGATATCAACATGAAAAAAGGTGTTGCAAATTCATAACACAACGTGTTATAATGTAACAAATGCTATGCCAAAACTTAAAAAAATAATAAAAATATCAATATCAATAAAATCAAAACCAGAATAAATACATAGGCCTACAAATAATACTTAAGAAACTGACTAAATCAATATATGACTAAATATAAATGAATCTCTAAATCAATTAATCAATCAGTAATCAATCAATCAATCAATAAATAAATAAATAAATAAATAAATAAATAAACAAATAGGCCTAAATAAATAAATCTAGAAATAAATAAATAAGAACTGAATGTGCCATTTATATTATTATTACAATTTTTATATTTTTTTATATTAATATCAGGTTTAATATTATTAACTTTAAAGGTGCCCATTGATTATATAATAATTCAAGTAGGCCTACAGTTGAATACAAGAAGACATAAAAAGATGTGCATCATTCCGTGCACGAACACTGCACTAAATTTACCACTCTTAGAAATTTGGCAACTCCGTATCAATAAAGCAACCAATAAATGTGGCAAAATATATATTTTCCCGGTACATACTTTTTATTGTACGTGCAATACTTTCTGACGTCACGAAAAATATTGTACATACAATATTGTACGTACAATATGGAGTCTGAAGCGCACCTTACAGTCAAAAATGAGGGAAAACCAATATTTGATCAATAAATCAATAACTACTTGCCTTGAGTTGCTGAATTTTCAGTACAGTAGTTGTAGTCCTGGCCTCTATAATATACATATCTTACTTACCACTAATGCGCTATAATTTTTGAGAAAAATGCAAAAATAGGCACAAAATTGGCCAGGGGTGTAGTACCCCTTAAAGCTATAGGTTAAACTAAGTTCCGTCAACTTTCGCTTAGAAATAATATTTGAGCATGCAAGGTTGTTTTAACCGCCATCGATTGTCAGTGACTCAATTTCATGGAGCGATAACATTTCAATCAAATCAATATGATAGGGCCTAATAGGCTACGTTAACGCAGGGGCGACGCTAGAAGGGGGGTATTGTCGGCAAATGTAGTCAAAGCTATGTGTTTGTCGGCAGAGTCATGTAAAAGATTAATGTGTATAATGTGTTACGAAATTGTGCTGTTGTTAACGTAGGCCTATTGTTAATGTTATCATGGTTATAGTAGTTAAAAAATAAAAAATGTCGGAAACAAATTGGACCGCTAACACCCCCACACACACACACACTAAAAAATTGGGTGTACAATTCACATATATTTCCGTCGGCAAAACATGCTGTACACCCCCAATCATATTGGTCTATAGCGACGGCCCTGTGTTCACGTTTAATAACTCTTGCTTACATTTCTTCCCGAAAACATGATAACATTAAATTACCATAAGGACCTATTAAACTGATATCGGATAATATTGCCAACAATTATTTTAATCAACAGATCAACATTTAGGCCTATTGTATAATCATAGATTATGGTATAGGCCTAATTAGTATCAAACACACGCGATAGGCCTATCACATGTAGGCTATAAGCGTGTAGTGTGCCAGCAGGTAAATACGTAGGCCTATAGTCATAGATACTATTTGGCCGTCAGTTATATTATACATTAGCAAAATAAAAACACGATAAATCTACTGCATTAGCAAATTGCATATAGGCTTATAGACTAACCGTAGGGCCTAGGCCTAGACCAAACTGTTAGCAGACTAAATGCTTGTTGGACCAAATGGTTTGTAGACCAAGTGGTTTGTAGACAAAATGGGTTATAATTTATTAGACCAATGGTTTTAGACTTATTAGGTATTAAACTAAACATGCTAAATGGTTATCGAACCAACTGGTTAAAAAACGGAATAAAGGTGCACGGAAAGAATGCAAAAAAGAGGGGATAGGCCCTATGAGAGAAAGCCAATCCACGAGATACTTAGGTCTAGATAACTATTAATTTCCGTTGAAGGCTTCTTGTAATGTCTGATATAGGCCTACCGATCTAGTCTGGCCTCTACCATGTAGTTGTAAACCTATAATAACTTTTTCATAACAAAGTCCTATACTTTTTGACATTCTTGTCGACCGTTCTGATAAGTTTGTATTTATTTAGGCCGTATTAGTGTTAATGGCTATGGGCTTATTTTATAGACCTATGTAAGGTCTAAATTGATTAGACGTTTAGTAGGCCTATACTATAATGACGTATAGGCATAGGTTTAATGACTAGGCCTAATTACAATTAATTGGTGAATGACATCAATGTATTTTATACATAAAATGTATTACTTAAATATTTATTTTTTCGTATCCATTCAACAAATGGGGACATTTTGATTCAGGTATGACAAATGGGTAAAAGTTGCAAAAACTTTAAACGTGATTATCTCAAAATGGCCATTTTTGTGATACGCCACATGTCATCCGAGCGACAAATTATTGCACAAGGTGGCGATCAATTAGACACCGACTTCGTGTGTTGTGTGATGTGACGCTCTGGTTTACGCAGTATGCAACGCCAACACGCTCACTTGTTGCGCGAACGCAAATACAAAACAGTAAGCGTGGACGCGTTAACCATGTTTGCGTAAATGCGGCTTAATAGTCGGAAACGTTCGTGATTTGTGTATTTTTACTGTAAAATAGTGATTTTCAAATGCCTGTAGATATTTTTTGCCCAGGGTGGATTTTGGTCGATTTTGGATATGTGATTGAATAATTGAAGCCACGTCTACCAGTACAAAAATTGTCGATTGAGGAATTAATTCCAGCAGACACCCTATCTAGGGCTCTCACTCCCTCACTATAGGCCTAGTGCTATCTACTGAAGATTAAGTTAAAATATTCAAGCAGTTAGGTCTGCAGAGTGTTGTGACATTATTTTTGAAACGGAGTACGAGAACGTCATAAGCGTAACGGATGCGCGCATTACGCGTGCAGTATCAAATTATCGCGTTTTTTACGCAATCCCGCGCGACATTCGATCTGTCAATCATCTTCAGTAGAATAGCAAAACCATGAATGAATAATACGTGCGTTGTTGAAGTGCATGAGAAACAAGTTAATGACTGAAAAACCTTTATTCACAAACTGACTTTTTCCCAGTCATAGTATTACTAATCAAAATCAAAAGTTGCGTAAGACTGTATTTTGTTTATTTCAATCAAAATATTTCTGCTCATGAAACGTGTTTTAAAATGAGTGCATTTTGTTACTCTTATCTCTTGAACGAAATAAGTTGATGTTTTTAGAATTGTGATAGTGGCGCTATCAATTCAAGATCAAAGCAAAATTTCTAAGTGTTGCGATATTTTCTTTTTCTAGGCATAATAATTGTGTTGAATTCACGTCTTTTTCCTATCTACTGAAGATAACTCAAACTAAATGCATGTTGTCATTTTGTCTCAAAGAGATAGCTTATTATTGTTGTACCCTGTTAGTGGTGCTATCTACTGAAGACAAAGACATTTCCAGTATGGTGGTCAAAAATAAACATTTTAAAAGCAAGCACTAAATAAACATGTTTAAAGCAAGTCTTCATTGCTTTAAATTTTATTTGGATCTTCAGTAGATATTTATAGCACCAGCAGGCCCAATTCTAACATATCACTCCATCTCGTTCAGGAGACAAAAATGACAACGTAGGCCTGCATTTTATTTCAACTATCTTCAGTAGATAAGAAAGAAAACACATGAATTTAAAATTAATTTTAATTTGATTCTCAGTAGATATAGCACCAGTAGGCCTAATTGGGCGAGCGCTTAGGAAAAAAATAGCCAATAGGCCAAATGCAAATCTATAAAAAATGTTAAAAAGAAGAAGCTGACCAAAATTTAAAATGGCACTTATATAGCATAGATAATCAGGAACATAAAGGGGAAAACAAAAACAAACAAAAACAATGATGATTCAGTACTCAATAAATCACCTTTTATCTTAGGCCTATTATATAAACCCACCGTCATTGTTAACTTCAGTAGATAGTCAAAATAATAATCAATAAAAATACAGGTATTAATTATTTTCTTTGTAGGCCCTAAATGCTATCTACAGAAGATAGCAAGCAAATCAAAAAATCATGCAAAATAATAATGTTACAAAAACATTGCCGTTCTAGATGATGATTTAGTACGACAAATCTATAAGGATTCAGTGCGCAAAATCCCCGGCAAAACGGCTATAATTGGCCGCGCGCTTAAAAAAAAAAGCCAATAGGCCGAATGCAAAGCTATAAAGAAATGTTAAATGAAGAAGCTGACCAAAATTTAAAATGACACTTATATAGGATAGATAATCAGAAACATGAAGGAAAAAATAAGAAACAAAACAAAAATAAAAACAAAACAAAAGCAATGATGATTCAGTACTCAAGAAATCACCTTTTATTTTAGGCCTATTATATAAACCCGCCTTCATTGTTAACTTCAGTAGATAGTCAAAATAATATTCATTAAATAAATCATTAAATAAAGAAAAAACTAGAGGTATTAATTATTTTCTCTGTAGGCGCTAAATGCTATCTACAGAAGATAGCAAGTAAATCAAAAAAACATGCAAAATAATAATGTTACAAAAACATTGCCTAACACAAGTTCTAGATGATGATTCAGTACGGCAAATCGAAGGATTCAGTGCGTAAAATCCCGGGCAAAACGGCTGTAATTGGCTGCGCGCTTAGGAAAAAAAATAGCCAATAGGCCGAATGCAAAGCTATAAAGAAATGTTAAAAAGAAGAAGCAGACCAAAATATAAAATGACACTTATATAGCTTAGATAATCAGGAACATGAAGGGAAAAAAGAAGCAAAACAAAAAAACAAAATAAAAACAAAACAAAAACAAAACAAAAAAACAATGATGATTCAGTACTCAAGAAATCACCTTTTATCTTAGGCCTATTATATAAACCCGCCGACATTGTTAACTTCAGTAGATAGTCAAAATAATAATCATTAAAAAAATCATTAAATAAAGAAAAAACTAGAGGTATTAATTATTTTCTTTGTAGGCCCTAAATGCTATCTACATAAGATAGCAAGCAAAGAAAAAAACATGCAAAATAATAATGTTCCAAAAACATTTCCTAACACGCGTTCTAGATGATGATTCAGTACGGCAAATCTGAGGATTCAGTGCGCAAAATCCTGGGGCAAAACGGCTATAATTGGCCGCGCGCTTAGGAAAAAAAAGCCAATAGGCCGAATGCAAAGCTATAAAGAAATGTTAAAATGAAGAAGCTGGCCAAAATTTAAAATGGCACTTATATAGCATAGTTTATCAGAAACATGAAGGGAAAAATAAGAAACAAAACAAAAACAAAATAAAAATAAAAACAAAACAAAACAAAAAACAATGATGATTCAGTACTCAAGCAATTACCTTTTATCTTAGGCCTATATAAACCCGCCGTCATTATTAACTTCAGTAGATAGTCAAAATAATAATCATTAAAAAAAATCATTAAATAAAGAAAAAACTAGAGGTATTAATTATTTTCTTTGTAGGCCCTAAATGCTATCTACAGAAGATAGCACGTAAATAAAAAAAACATGCAAAATAATAATGTTACAAAATCATTGCCTAACACGCGTTCTAGATGATGATTCAGTACGGCAAATCGAAGGATTCAGTGCGCAAAATCCCGGGCAAAACGGCTATAATTGGCCGCGCGCTTAGAAAAAAAAAGCCAATAGGCCGAATGAAAAGCTATAAAGAAATGTTAAAAAGAAGAAGCAGACCAAAATATAAAATGACACTTATATAGCGTAGATAATCAGGAACATGAAGGGAAAAAAGAAGCAAAACAAAAAAACAAAATAAAAACAAAACAAAAACAAAACAAAAAAACAATGATGATTCAGTACTCAAGAAATCACCTTTTATCTTAGGCCTATTATATAAACCCGCCGACATTGTTAACTTCAGTAGATAGTCAAAATAATAATCATTAAAAAATCATTAAAAAAAAAAAAAAAAACTAGAGGTATTAATTATTTTCTTTGTAGGCCCTAAATGCTATCTACATAAGATAGCACGTAAATAAAAAAAAACATGCAAAATAATAATGTTCCAAAAACATTTCCTAACACGCGTTCTAGATGATGATTCAGTACGGCAAATCTGAGGATTCAGTGCGCAAAATCCTGGGGCAAAACGGCTATAATTGGCCGCGCGCTTAGGAAAAAAAAGCCAATAGGCCGAATGCAAAGCTATAAAGAAATGTTAAAATGAAGAAGCTGGCCAAAATTTAAAATGGCACTTATATAGCATAGTTTATCAGAAACATGAAGGGAAAAAATAAGAAACAAAACAAAAAACAAAATAAAAATAAAAACAAAACAAAACAAAACAAAACAAAACAAAAAACAATGATGATTCAGTACTCAAGCAATTACCTTTTATCTTAGGCCTATATAAACCCGCCGTCATTATTAACTTCAGTAGATAGTCAAAATAATAATCATTAAAAAAATCATTAAATAAAGAAAAAACTAGAGGTATTAATTATTTTCTTTGTAGGCCCTAAATGCTATCTACAGAAGATAGCACGTAAATAAATAAAAACATGCAAAATAATAATGTTACAAAATCATTGCCTAACACGCGTTCTAGATGATGATTCAGTACGGCAAATCTAAGGATTCAGTGCGCAAAATCCCGGGCAAAACGGCTATAATTGGCCGCGCGCTTAGAAAAAAAAAAAGCCAATAGGCCGAATGCAAAGCTATAAAGAAATGTTACAATGAAGAAGCTGACCAAAATTTAAAATGGCACTTATATAGCATAGTTTATCAGAAACATGAAGGAAAAAAAAATGAAAAGAAAAAATAGAGGTATTAATTATTTTCTTTGTAGGCCCTAAATGCTATCTACAGAAGATAGCAAGCAAATCAAAAACATGGAAAATAATAATGTTCCAAAAACATTACCTAACAAGCGTTCTAGATGATGATTCAGTACGGCAAATATAAGGATTCAGTGCGCAAAATCCCGGGGCAAAACGGCTATAATTGGCCGTGTGCTTAGGAATAAAAATAGCCAATAGAAATTTAAAATGGCACTTATATATCATAGATTTAGGAACATGAAGGGAAAAAAAGAAACAAAACAAAAAACAAAGTAAAAACAAAACAAAAAACAATGATGATTTTTATCAAGAAATTACATTTTATCTTAATCCTATTATTTAAACCCGCCGTCATTGTTAACTTCAGTAGATAGTCAAAATAATATTCATTAAAAAAATCATTAAATAAAGAAAAAAATAGAGGTAGGCCCCTATTAATTATTTTCTTTGTAGGCCTTAAATGCTATCTACAGAAGATAGCAAGCAAAGCAAAAATCGTGCAAAATAATAATGTTCCAAAAACATTACCTAACACGCGTTATGATGATTCAGTACGGTACCCAAGGATTCAGTGCGCAAAATCCCGGGGCCGGCAAAACGGCTATAATTGGCCGCGCGCTTAGAAAAAAAAAGCCAATAGCCGAATGCAAAGCTATAAAGAAATGTTAAAATTAATGAAGAATCTGACCAAAATTTTAAATGGTACTTATATAGCATAGTTTATCAGAAACATGAAGGGAAAAAATGTACGATATGATATGGTAATGTTAGCTTTCCAGATTACGGGGCCTCTTTTAATATTAATTTTGTGGAATCTGATGTGTGCAATATGATATGGTAATGTTAACTTTCCACATCACGGGCCCCTTTACTGTTAATTTTGTGAAGTTTACGTGTACGATATGATATGGTAATGTTAACTTTCCACATCAATATTAATTTTGTGAAGTTTAATGTGGGCGATGAATTTTGGCTTCAAACTGTAGGCAAACTTGCATGCAATTGATGCAAATATATGCCAGCTTCAATTGAATACATGGCTTTTTTCCCTGATTACTACTATTTTGACTGATTCATGTCTCTGGTATTAAACTATCCTTTGGTTTAGTGGTTTCAAATAAAAGCTAACTAATTTGATCTTTAAGAGTGATTTTGAAAATCACCCCCAGCGTAAAAATAAATAATAAAAAAAAAAAAAGATTTGGTCTTGTTTTAACAGACGATGTTGATGAATTGTTTATCAAGCTTATATCATTTACGTTTAAATGACAATCTCAGTGTGGTGCAGGGTATCGAAAACTGAAATATTACCATTCAACTATATCATAAGTTAGGTATGTTAAAATAATTGAATCACAAGGATTAATAAAATATCTTTTGATATCCATAACCATATTCGTGACCCAAAAAACATGACCACAGCTGACGCTTTAAAAACTAATTGGTTCATTTCATTTTACAAAATATAAAATAATTTTGTGAAATATCTAAGGGGAGGTAACTTCCGGTGTCACCCAATAAATTATTACCCATACTGACCATTTCTGCTGGGAACGTCTCCGCGTATGGACCACGCGGTTTAGTGTTGAGTATTGGAGGGGCACCGACCATAATGGGGGGGGGGGGGCACAAGCAGTTTTCCTGTAATTTTCCTATCGGATTCTCTAAATTTTCAAACCGGGGGCATGTAATGCAACACCACTGACCACTACAAACCACCTCAAAAGATGGTTTGATGGTTGCCATAATCCTGCATCACCCTTTACCTGATCTCTTTTTACTGTGACCATTACCGCTTATTACTTCACATCTGTGCATCACCCACCATTTCTCACTACTCCTTTGCTAAGTAGAACACATTATAAAGATGACTAGAAACAATATTCAAGAGACAACAGAATGTTTATTGGACAGATTAAACATAAAAGTATTGCACAATAATCCATAATATAATATAACATGTTTTGGACATTTTACATGGGTGGAGGTTTAATACCTTGACTTAACTAAATGAACTAAATGTTAAACTAGAGCTAGCTTAAAACAACAAAGCAATCAGGAGTAGCAAATTAACAACCTAGGATACTGTTGCAGGGTACGAAAGAATACATTTAACAAGCATTTGTGTGTAAGATGCACCAAAACAATACCCAATTAAATGTAGAATCATCAGTTCCAATAGGCTTGCTATTTCATAAAGTCAATCTTAGAAAGTAATCAGACTAATAAATATTGCATTTAACCAAGTTAGCACCTCAAGGCGCTTTAAGCAACTTTCACAAATATGTCACTTCCAAACCACACATTCCTATATTTTAGGAACGTGAACAAGTGATCTCTTAAATGAATAAGTCACAAATGTTATTTACGTGTCAAGAGCGACAAGTATCACATCTCAGTAGTTCTTGTCTCCAGGTACAATGAACTAGGTGTAAGCAAGGAAGTCAAATTTGGAAACCGTGCTCTATGCCAGCAGATGGTGCTGCGATAAGCCAATGAACATTTAAAGATAGTATTACTTGAAGAAGACTATTTCATAAAGAAGCTTATTATCAAATTGAACAAAATATCTCTGAACGTGGCTTTTTGAGACCACTTCTTAAAACAGCGTAACCAAAGTCAAAATTGGGTATTATACGCATACACATTTAAAATACAGTATATCTGAAATCATGATCGTCATAATCTTAAGTTGGAAGGTTTAGGTTCTGATGATAATTTACCTGCTACGCTTGTCACAAATGAAAAACCACACAAAATATCAAACTATATACTGGCTCTTAAGGCAAGATTCACAGATGTATGGCAGTCACAGAATTAGAGAAGGAGAAGCGGGACTCCCTATACCGCTACATACAATCGCGCCGTCAGCTATAGGGAGAAAATTGCGGGTATTCGGGTCCTTGCCGATGGTGCACGGAGACAAACGAAAATAATTCTGCGTCTCATCATTAGCGTCTTGGTATCGCGTGCAGGTCCCATCAAGTGCGTCTCTCAAATGCACCCTTTATCCATGTCGCGCTAGCATGACAACGAATGTCTCGAGTGTATTGCGAGGGAAAACGAATACCCCAATTTTTGCTCTATGCCTTTATCAAGATGGCGGTCGAGTCCTGATTCTCTTTCTTTAATTCTGTGATGGCAGTAGACTGGTATTCATCTATCCATCCTATTTTTGATGGTAGCCTTTGTATGTGTTGAAGTAAGAGCAAGTCATTTGAGGCTGTCCGATTGACATTTTAGCCACAGTCTGCCTATACATGTGTAGTACATATTGCTAATCGGTGTTTTTCATTATATTTCTGATACCTCCCGGTTGCTTAACCCCATGGGTACTACTGGCTTCTGATTGGTTAATTACATGATATAATCATATGAGTAAACAATCAAATTAGAGCTTTTAGTTCTCTCAGCAATTTTAAGCATAATCTCCTTCATTCCTACTGACCATTCTTATCACATCTCTGATTGGCTCAATACATGATATAGCCCTCTTTATAACCAATCAAAATAGTTCATAATTCTGCTGGTAGTGTCCATGAGGTTGATAGAGTGTGCCTGTTTGTACTGGAAGTATACACGTATTTGAGCATCATGGTAAGGAAAGCCATGGTAAACAAAACTATTCCATTTTCTTTTTCCTAGACTAAAAACATATATGTGACACGATCAAGGGAAATGAGTCGGATGTCACTAACACTGATTTTGAGATATTGGCAAAGAAAGTGTTAAAATTCTTTTGTTTTATATTGTTTTCAGCGATTGATCAAGTGACGTACTTTGCAAAGAAAAGTCGTATCAACATGGGGTTTTCAGTTTCTTTCTGAAAGCTCTAAATGCCCTCTTAAGAAACATATGTAAAACTTATTTTCGACCAGGGTCGACATGTGAAACATTCCCCTTGATCAAGTCACATATACCATATTCGTTCCATTAACCGCCCATGCCCTATAAGCGCCCACCCAGTGACTTTACAACAAGTAAACTGTGATACTATTAAGGGATGGGGTATGAACGTTTGGACACTATTTATTGTGGGACATTGGAGCACATCAGACATATCGAATTGCATTCTGAATCGAAGAATGTCCTTCTGATATCAAATAATTTTGATTTTTGAAATTGCAATGTAATACACATTTTATGGCAAATGATTAAAAATTGATATTTTGATATTTAACAGTACTGAAGTAAACTTTATAAATCTGATGATTTATACTTAAAGTGTATCTAGGTGGGATGAAAAGGTGACGATCAATTGAAAATTTTGACCTTTCGTATTGAAGATATAGATTTTTTTCCCAAAACACCAGAAAAAATTAGGTATTTTGGGGAAAAATCCATATCTTCACTATGAAAGGTCAAAATTTTCAATTGATCGTCGGCTTTTACTCCCAGCTACATACACTTTAAAAACATATCATTAGATTTATAAAATTTACTAATTAAATGTGTATTATATCGTGAATTTCAAAAAATGTAAATTATTTGATATCAGAAAGACATTCTTCGTATTCAGAATGCAATTCGATATGTCTGATGTGCTCTCATGTCCCACAAAAATACTGTCGAAACGCCCAAAACGCTCATTCCAGATCCCTTAACTGCCCATGCAAACCTGAATCATGGTCTGAAACATAATGGCACACTGATGATGATGGATGTATATATTGGGCCATTTTTTACATAATTATGCAATTATATTAACAATGTAAAAAATAGTGCCCCAGGATAGTGCCGACCCAAAATGCCTTTATTAAGCACCATGGGTGGTTAATGGAATGAATACAGTATATATAATCAACACAATTAAATTGATATCAAACATGATACTTTTAAAGTCAACATTTCACAGCATTATAAATATCTATCATATATATTTACAGCATCACAAATATACAAAACTTAATAGAAATTTACACTTAGCAAAGCAAAGCTTTTCTATACACAATATATTTCACATTATATCCTGTAAAAATATTGTCAAAAACAAAATGCATTATATACAGAGCTTTAGGCACTATGAATCTTCAAACTTCCTGAGCAACCAGATGGACATCATTTAAGGAATGAAATAAACACTGGCCAATATGCTACAGCACATACTTTTATAGGAATGGACCACAATTTGAGCGTTATTTTGGCACGGTTTCAATGTAGAATCTTAAATGCATTTTATAACATAATGAGCCATATAATATGTAATTGCCCAAAGATACACACTTTTTATAATTCTATTTTTTGCCATCTAGTTGCAACGAGAATATACCTTTATACATGTTAACCATCATCATGCCTAAGTTTCCAGTGTCTACATGAGAGAGTAAAAGTAGTAATCTTATTAGACTGCAGTCAGCTTTACCGCTTACTAAGCACAGACCTGTGCTAATATACCATTTAAGAGTCTTAGATGGTATATTAGCACCTATGTATGCTAAGGTAAAAACAATTTGAATTAAGGTACATGTAGAGAGAGTCAGAAATGAAGACTGAAGTTATTTACTAACAGGGATGCAAGTAGCTGCTGTCAAAGCAATCTGCAATTTTTAAAATAAATCAGGAATCCGTAAGATGACCTTGCTCACTAACTTTCCAGAATTAACCGTCGACTGAGGCAATTGCTTATCAAAAGTTGGTAACAGGCATCATCATGCTGATAGCATTATGGCCATAGTGTGGGTGAATGAGTTGTTACCGCCTTTTTCAGATAAAAAGTTTTTTTCTGATAAAAGGTTTCTCACCTTGAAAGTCATTCCTTGCACATGATATGAAAACCTTTTGGTTTCTGTGCTCATTCCTTTCATGTTTTTTTAATTGCCTGATTCTCCTTGAATACAAATTGTCCATGTTTTTACCTACAACTACAATAATATTAGGGATAGCTTCAAAACCCATATATGCTGGTCGTCCACCATCCCCTGGCAGACCGCATTCTATTGTTCCCAACAATAGAAACCAGGTCCAATGGCTGGTTCTACCAGGGTGTTAGTGGTCAACAGACTGTTGGATTTTGAAATCATCCCTAATTTGATCATCAGACAACAAAGAATGCACTTGATGATTTTATTATACAATATCAAAACAAAATATGAAACACAATTTACCTGATTTGTTCATACACTCCAATTTTGTTTTGTTTACTGTTGACAGCATTCAATCTCTTTGGTTTATCATGTATGATGTGAACATACAACTTTGACATGTGTATATTTATTTACAGCACTTGGTTTAAAGCTGCTGATGTGGATATACTGTGTGGATGAGTGCTTGCTGATACAGCTATGACATCATCTGTGCAGTGCATCCACAGGGGTGTAGCCAGGGGGTGCAACACACCCCTCAAATTGACAAAAATGTCCAGTTTTCAGGAGGGGAAATATAAAAATGTACACAAGGTCCAAATAATAAAGATAAATTTAGAAGGGAATCATTTTTATCACTTTGAAAGTCCACTTTTGCATGTAAGAATTTATATAGGAAAAATGTCTATTTTATATGGAAATTTTGCATCCCTGCAAAAAATCCTGGCTACACCCCTGTCCATGCATCTTCACATCTTCAACTGAGTTAGTGTTATTTTTTTGACCAATTAGTTTTCAAAGCAGCCAGAACCAATCTACTTCATCTGTCAAAACTCAATTGCTTGTTACTCATGGACTGAGTGTCAAATCAGCTTTTGAATGAAAGTGATATGGTGGTTCAACTTGGTGTGGGTCAATGACAGCTATGAATTTGTTGGTCTCTGAGACATTCAGAAGTACTGTGACCTGTTTTTGATTTCATGTATACATTGATTACCATGGTTATCTTGGTAATGAGTTGGTTGTTCTTCCTGTGGACGTTGATGGTTGGTCTTCTACTGATGGAACTCTACCTGATAACTTATTGGCTAAGTTACTGATGATTGCAGACTACAAAAGCAAAATAACAGGAAAATGAAAATGGTTATCAAAACAATGAAATCTTTTTCTTGACAAAACAGCTAAGAAATGCATGAAACACACAAAAAAATAACAAAGTACATTTACAAACATCTACTCAAAATGAACTTTAAGCATAACTAACTCCCACTGTCTTGATGTATCAAGTTTATTACACAGTATCCAGTTACTCAATCAATAAAGAGAAATTAGATTGGCTGAGGCTGACATGCCAGAAAGACCTTTATGCTATACTGAATGTGTAAGGCACATTTCAAACAAAATCAGTTGGGACATCTATGGCAACATTTTATTGTGTTTTAGCCATATTTCAATTATTGTTAACATTTCAAAATGCCACTTTCTTTGTGTCAATCCAAAAACCGTAACCCTCCCCAATCCACAGTAATCAATGTTGGGTACTATTAGCCACTCATCAGTTTCATTCAACATTGATCAGAGGTGAGATTTACATTTTGTCTACCACTGTTAATGATAAAAAACAAACATTCCTAACATAACATAACAAGCATTATTTCTTGAGTGATTGTGGTCATTCAAAACCAGAAGGCAATAAGGGGCAGGAAACCTGGACATCATGAAACCATGAGAAAGCACTTGGATCAAGCACCTAACTGTAATGACAGAGTGTTATATCACCGATTTGATCTTTGACCAATAAAGAATAGATATTCCTGATTAACTTTGTTGTAAGTTGCAGGCTCCTGCTTCTGTATACTAGGATACTGCATACTTGATATTTGACTTCATAACCCACAATTAAATGACTTCAATTACCATATTCGTTCCAATAAGAGCCCATACCCCAATAAGCGCCCACACAGGGTATTTTCAATTTGCTAAAGGGTACCATTACAAATAAGCGCCCACCCAAAATGACTTTGTAAAGCGCCCTGGGTGCTTTTGGAATGAATACGGTAAATATAATTTGACTGACCTGTTTAGTTTTGACGGTGATACTCCGTAATGTGTTGCCATCTTGTATGTGTAATGTCAATGTCTGCATATCTATTGATACATTCCAGGTCAAATTCTGTCCATAGCCTATACTCAATTTCAATACCTGTGATAGAAATTTCATATTTAATACATGTTAAATTTGGCAGTTATTATTTACTTTTTTTGTAAACATATGTACAACCGTTCCTTATTTCCCAAATGCAGAGTGCCATCCTTTATATTATTATTATATTTATTGTCTGCTAGAATGAAGTATAACCATCATGTTCAGTTCTCATTTGACACCTTATATGCTATTTTCAAATCTCTTCATTTCTTTAATAAACCCTCACTAATAACATTTCCAATTGTAAAGAGTCAATTGCTTTCAGATTCCCATGCTTTTTCACACCAGGCATTAACATCGGAAATCAGTGAGAGAACACAGACACAATTGAAGGGAGATAGCCATAAAGTGACCTGGTGAAGGGGGATCGCCATAAACATATCAGGTTGGGGCATTTTTACAGGACAGACAACTGCAGCAGAATATCTAGTGTTACCCTGATCAGAACCGACTGTAATGAGGTCTTAAGCATGGGTCATCTGCACCACATTTTTCCAGATGGGCCATAGGGAGAGCGGATTTGGTTTATTTTTTGTCCAGAAGAGATTTTGAACCGGAGACCTCTCACATGAAAGGCAAGGACCTTATTCCGTGTGCAATGCTGCTCTAACATGTTAATAATAATTCCAATGAGATAGCCCTCAGGATACACAAATCTCTAAAAATTTAATATTCATTATAAAAGTCTTTTAAGTCAGTTTTAAAGTACAACAAAGATCCTTTGATGATACAACTCCAAACTTGTCATAATTTCCTATTTTAGACCCTGACAACCTACCTTAGTAACTGCATCTATAAGATGTATGCCTCTACAGTTGACACCTATAAACACTGCTGGTCTCTGTTGGGAACCAGTTCTAGTTGTTGAAATAGCTTTGAGCTGTGCTGAACCAAAGAAGAAAGCTGACCCATACACCATAAATTCTCTACAATGTTCTAGGTACATTAGTTGTAGTTTCTAAAATTAAAATGCAATAAAATGATTTTAGGTGCAAACATTGCTGGGAAAATAGAAAGTCAGGAAAGCAACATGTATAAATGTGTAACTCAGAACTTCATGAGGTTTAATTGTCAACAACAACACTTGTTTGCACATGCAACATTATTCCAGGCTATCAAAAAGATTTCTTTAATGTTGATTATGTAAACAAACAGTTGTGAACAGTTTGGTCTGAGTCACAAGGTAACCTTTTCAGGGTCATCATAAAATTGCAGAAGACCATAACAATCATTTTGCACCATAAACACCAGAAGATATGAACATGAGGTTTTCAGAGAAAATCAAATTTGTGTCCCTTCTTAGTACATGAATACTTTTGAATTAAAATTCATAAAATCACAACACATCTGTTTCCAATATCTAAATCTAAAGTGAATCTGGCATGTTATGTCCGTAGAAATGACACATTGGACTGTCAACCATGGGAACTAAAATGATTTATTTGGCATTCTTTTCGTAAAACCTGAAATCAAAAGATAATTGACATCTTACAATAAGAGTGTCAAGGTTTGCACATGTAATGCTTAGGACATGTACCTAACACTAAGCATTTGCACACAATATCCTTTACCAGGCACATGGTTAAATTATCTGAATATAATTTTATGTACTATTTAAGGCCGCTGTGTACTCAAGACGTTGTTTCTTTTGCAAAATTGAGTTTTTTTGATATTTGTTACTTTGTTATGTTTTTTATAAATACAAGCAAAGAAAATCCAGATTTATAAACTCCAACTGCGCTATTTTATGGATTTTATTTCACTATTTCATTCGTGTTTGCAATTTTAAAAGAGAGAAAATCTTTGTTGTATCAGCGGGTACACAAGCGCAACAACGCATCGCGCTGCGTATCGCGCAATTTGTTACCGCACAGATACGCTACGCGACGCTTATCTGCATGCGTGGCGCATCCTTTGGAAACACTAATTTCAAGTGGTCAAATGGCTCCGTTTTAGCTGATAAAATGTGGGTTTTTCAAGTCCTTTCCCTCGATTTGAATATCAAGTTATGAATGGATTTCGCTCAAACTTCTCAATGGGCTATGGATTTACCCGATGTTCACGTAATGTAAGGTAGACAAACGAAAACTGCCGCATTCTCCTGTGAGATTCGTTGAAAGGGCAAAATGTGACCACTTTAAACTTCAACGGCCATTATTTCAATGTTCATTTTCTCGGTACAATGACGATTTCGGTACCACCATAACTCAATAAATACAGCCTCTATAGGTAAGCAATTATGGTCATCGTAAAAAGCATGATCGACTCAAGAAACGGTTTTCTCATTTTTGTATATTTTGGTCTATTTCCGATTTTAGGCATCATTTTGTGCAAATAGGCGTTTGTGAATTTTAAAAAGTTCAATTTGATGCCTTATATGGTCAATATCTAAAAAACTAAGGCCAATATCAAAAAAATTAAAAAAACGTTTTTGGAATGGAGCCTCAAGATTGAGCTAAAAACAAAATAAAATATTTTGGAAAGAGTGTTTTTGTGTTATGATGTACCTAACAAATATTGCCAAAAACTCGCTTTTTTGTGATTTTCTTCATAATTGTTGTTTTTACCCCAAATCTGTATTTATATTAAGATTTATTGATGTCTTGCCTTTATAAAAATGTGTACTTTTATATGTCTTGCGCGAATAATTACAAAGTTATTGCACTTTTACTACATGCATGTCTGAGAGTACACAGCCTCCTTAAATGAAATTAATTTGTAAATGACAATTTGACATTAACCTGTCATACTAACTCATAGCCTCACAGTATAGATACTTACTGTTACATCTTTGATGCCTCTTTGAGTCACATTCCGATGCTCAGCTACAATTTTCTGTGGCCATGCCATACTTTTACTCCCGATTCCTTTGGATTCTAGCTTCACAGCTGGTATGAAATGCCGCAAGTTGATATTACTGTAGAAAGACAATGATACTTTTTGATGAAAGACAATCATACTTTTTGTTCTGCCAGCATTCAAAATCAAAATCTTGAAATCACACAAAACATGGTTTCAGAATTGTGATGTCAAGACAGCCTTTTTTACATGTGTTAACCTCAAATGACCTGTGACCTCACCATTTGACTTTCAATTTGCCATTAGATTGAGGATACCTTATATTGAGTTTAACCCTAACCCCCAAAAATCTTACGATGAAAAATTCTGCGCATGCATGAATCCCAGGGTCTGCGATGACGCAATCACCCTAAGTGTTATATGCGCACGGAATTGCTGGCCGGGCAACAATAACCTGTGTAGCTACCGGTCCGTGATCATGTGCTTGGCATGCGGGGGTCAAAGGTTCGAATCCCGGGGGTGCCAAGTCAAAAATTATTCTTCTCCTTGACTTTTTCGGATCTTCTTTGACTTCCGATCCCAAAAAGCAGGGTCCAGTGTTAGGTTAACTAAGATGTATTTTTCCAGATTTAGAGCCTATGTTAACCCTAACCCCCAAAAATCTTACAAAATCTTATGATGAAAAATTCTGCGCATGCATGAATCCCAGGGTCTGCGATGATGCAATCACCCTCCCAGGGTCTGCGATGATGCAATCACCCTAAGTGTTATATGCGCACAGAATTGCTGGTCGGGCAGCAATAACCCGTGTAGCTACCGGTCCGTGATCGTGTGCTTGGCATGCGGGGGTCAAAGGTTCGATTCTCGGGGGTGCCAAGTCAAACATTCTTCTTCTCCTTGACTTTTTCGGATCTTCTTTGACTTCCGATCCCAAAAAGCAGGGTCCAGTGTTAGGGTTAACTAAGATGTATTTTTCCAGATTTAGAGCCTATGTTAACCCTAACCCCCAAAAATCTTACAAAATCTTATGATGAAAAATTCTGCGCATGCATGAATCCCAGGGTCTGCGATGATGCAATCACCCTCCCAGGGTCTGCGATGATGCAATCACCCTAAGTGTTATATGCTCAAGGAATTGCTGGCCGGGCAGCAATAACCCGTAGCTACCGGTCCGTGATCGTGTGCTTGGCATGCGGGGGTCAAAGGTTCAATCCCGGGGTTCCAAGTCAAAATTCTTCTTCTCCTTGACTTTTTCGGATCTTCTTTGACTTCCGATCCCAAAAAGCAGGGTCCAGTGTTAGGGTTAATAGATTATTAACTTCAATGTTTTTGCCCTCTGCATATTGGCTGTTGCTCTGAAGTGTTAAATATGCTTAGTTATTCACTCACTCACACTCATGCCTGGCAAGGCTTCATTATACAGTGAATTCACAATTTTATACTGTGAATTGTATGTTGTGACCTTTGGGGAACTAGTGTGTTGAACATACGATCCTGCATCCCCACTTGAATAGACTTAGATGTAATATCTTCCATCTGGTTTCTAGTTTTCAGAGTATGCTGGATTCCATGTTGCACCTTTGGCATGACATGAATGCACTTTTATTTAATAATTAAGCTATTTACGTTTCAGCCAATATGAAATTTGTACCTCAGATAACCTCCATCTTCAATAGATGACCTTTGACAATGCCATTTGATAAATAATGCAATGTTTCAGTTTCACTTATATCATACGGAAAGGTCAATAATCATATACAGGATACTGGGATTAAGGGATTAAAAAAACCAACCAAACATAATTATTCTACTTTGTTTGAATATTACAAAATGTCTGAAATAAAATTCAAATCATGTAGGCCTATAAACTATTAATTAGCAAAAACAAAACAAAAAACAGGGTTTTGGTATGACTTACTTCAAGAAATTAGACTTGTGTCTCTTTGGATCATGGTCACCATATACAATCTGAAAGGGAAGTAAAATTATTATAATATTTTAAATGTCACATCTATGAAACTATCAGTACTGACAGTATCTATATGTTATCGGCAAGGTACAAAGTTTGATTTGTTTAGTAAAGATTGGTGAAAGCCTACCACTTGTTTCAATGTATGACTCACTAAAAGTGGATAAGATGTTGTCTCTATCATTTCCTACATTAGAACTAAATTGATTTAGAACACATACATGTATACAAGTCTTTCTAAATGAGAAACCTTATTTGAGAATCAGAGAGAACTAGAGCGATAACCGCACCATAGCTGAACCATGTGGCTTCGGCAGTATTGCATTTAAATTTCAGCTCAATTGAAGCATTTTGAAAACTTGACATTTGACCCCTTTATTGCCCCTTAGTGACCTTAAATGTATTTTAAAATATTTTAAACATGTTTAGAATGTCATAAGGATCATTGCTTTAAAATTTCAGCTCAATCGGAGCATTTTGGAAAACTTGACCTTTGACCCCTTTATGACCCCCTTCATGACCTTAAATGAATTTTAAAATATTTTTAAAATGTTTACAATGTCATATTAAAGGATCATTGCATTTAAATTTCAGCTCAATTGGAGCATTTTGAGAACCTTGACCTTTGACCCCTTTGTGACCCCTTAATGACCTTAAATTAATTTTAAAGGTTTTAAACATGTTCAGAATGTCATAAGGATCATTGCATTTAAATTTAAGCTCAATCGGAGCATTTTCGGTTAAAATGACCTTTTTTGACCCCCTGTGACCCCTGGATGACCTCCGACGCTTGGAAATATTTTTATTATATTCTTTATATTTTCCTCTTTCATATGACACCACTCATGGGGTCATACCTTCGTGGCATTTAGAGATATGTCCATTTCAGACCAAATGGTTAGTCAGTTAGTAAGTAAGCTAGTAAGTAAGCTAGTAAGTAACATTCACTCATATAGGCTGATACCATTTCATGGTTCAGCAAAAATTATTATGAAAAAGAAAGGAGGAAAAAATGGAAAATAGAAATGTTACACAAAAAGAGGGGAACAGGGTTGGGCAAGAGAAGAATGAGAAAGGCCCTTAAAAGTGATGAACATGGGAAGATGTGAGGAGAAAGGGTAAAAGAGAAACAAGAGAAAAAAAGACTTACACCATGCCAGTATAAGGAAGACAGGCAGACAGACAGACAGACACACAGACAGACAGGAAAAGCACACTGACAGACAAGAAGACAAAAAATGTACAAAATTACCTGCATATAAATACCAGCTAATGTAATAGCGTCTGTATCACTGCATGGGTACATGCCTTTGAGTATGTTAAGTAAACACTCATCAAACAAGAGTTTGATTGCTTGTGGATCATTCACCTGTAGGAATCATACAATAATTCATACCCTATTAGTGATCACATTGTGATCGCATTCACCTGTCAGAATCATACAATAAATCATACCCTATTAGTTCACATTGTGCTCAATACCATTAGGCGATGGAAAAAAACAACACCACTTGTTCTACGGGCCTGACCGAATTGATTTTGACTGAATTGTTTTGAAAAAAATTCAGAACATTTTCAAAATATGTTTGCAACAAGATTTTCTGTGATTTTTTAGGGTAATTTATCTTCTTAGGAAAACAATCCCGACCAACCAACACTACTTGGCAAGTCTATCTGCCAATAGAACAGATTTTTTTAAAAATCACCTTATGCCCATATAATAATAGTATTGTGCAACAGTAGTCTTAGGTTCAGCAGTAAGACTGTGCTAAGTCACCACATATTTTCCAAACTATACATTGATATGGCCTACATCTGGTCAGATTTAACATCCATGCCTATTCAAGTATCAAACGAATTCATTTAAATTAATTTCATTGAATGGCTTTCTGACTAATCACATTAATGTCCCCATTTGAAAGTGATTACAAATGCATAACCACATACATAACCCCTTACACACTACAACTGTGATCTAATCAATTCAAATTTTAGAGGCGGAAACTTCACTCTCCAATAAGGCATCAGCTTGCATTAGCACTACCTGCTTCTCAAGTCAGTATAACTATACAGCAATGAAAAAACAAATGTGCAGGGAGCATCATAATTCAGAGTATGGTATGTTTATATTTTGCCATGGATCTTACCAGTTTCTCTTGGTCTACACTTAATCTGGCATCTCTTCTCATATATAGAAATGGTCTTTCTGTTTCTGGATTGTAATTTGTTAGTTGCCTTATGATAGTAGGCCACTGCTTGAGATGTAATACTGGCTTGTGCTCTGGTCTCATTTGTAAATCTGGAATATATGAGGAAAAAAATATGTTGCTAGAATTGATTAGCTGCAGTTGGATATACATAAAAAGTGCAGAATGACATTACTTTCTGGTCTGATTAGCATCCTATTCCCACGTTATCCCCATTTTCACAAAATAAACATGGAAAGTTGGATACCGATAAAAAGCCTGTAGTTTTTTCATTAACCATGCCTGTGGAATTTTAGGCCTAAAAATGTTTTGCTTTTAACTCAAATCAGATGCTAGATGCTCGGGCCCATCATCAGCATATGGTGAGGTAAAAAATATAAGTGTTTTAGAAATGGTAACAAGAAAAACAATAGCTTTGAAAGGTCTTCTCACAATTGTGTAAGTCATCACTAAATAGATTCCTCACAAATTGGTGCCTGACACTGAATGAAAGTGGCAAATATTCTTGTTCCAGATTTAGTCTATTTCCAGATTATCTATTTCAGATGTATTACACCTGAATTTCAGATGTATTACACCTAAACTAAAACCATGATACAATGTGATATCAAAACACTTACGTAAACTTTGTGAAGCTATCCAAATGGCAAAGATATGTTGGCAACCTGGAGGCAATTTCAGTTGCTATGGAAACAATATGAAATAAGATTATATTAGTGACCATCACACTATTGTCTATTTATCATATTTTATCATATTATCTACTGATAATATAGCTAATACTTATGCATAGTATGGATTAGTCTTCATAAAATTAATTCTGCTTATCATTTCTATTGTTTGATAATGAATATCTGATTCTGACCTTTGCATTCATGTGAAAACACATCTGCTGCTTTTGGAAGGTTTTTTATTAATTTAACATTCCTAGTTGATGAATATTGCATAACTGCACAGAATACTGTATTTGACTTATGACAGGAAGTTTTTAACAAATAGCAATAATGTTGCAATGTCCATTAAGAGTCAGTATATTCTCAAATGCAATGTATTTAAATAACAGTTTTGTACTTCAGGTAAAAATGGACTAAACAAGCATACACATTTGGGAACTGACCAGAATCACATGAACAAATCATTGTTTTACAAGAAATCTTGCTCCTTCCTCTTTTCCCTTTCTTTCAGATTTGGCAACATACAAAGTCTATATGTGACAGACACTATCTGATCTACTCGGACCAAAGTCCAAAAATTTTTTAATTGAGTTATTATCACTAACTTGCTCAATACTTAACTATACTTTCATGCAAAGTTTAAACTTGTCATAAGTCCATCTTCTTGTTTGCTCCTTATTTTGTCTACATTTTAATTTCAGTTAACTGTGCATGTTACTTACTTGTAGAAGATCAGCTACTGTAGTATTGCTTCCAGAGTCTAGCGTGAGTACTACATGCGAGTCATCTAGGTCCATTAGATGAACTTCAACTTTATGAGGCTGAAATAAAGTAGAGATTTAAATTGTTGATCTAATTTTAACAACATTTTTGACCTGAATGTACGACATATCTGGTAAATGCAAAAATATTGATCCAAACAGGACTATATGATAACAAAAACATCAACGACATCAAACAGGGAAAAAGTTGCCGCTATAAAGAAAAGATATAGACATCTTACTTAGTTTCAAAATCTCAATAATAACAAACATGTTTTGGTGTGTATATTACAGGTAACAAAACTGACAATTCAGATAATCATAGGCGTAGATCCCGGTGGGATAAATCCACCCCCAATATTTTGCCAGGGGGGATGGTCCATACAATCATCCCCCCCAATGTTGACGCCTGATATGGGTTTCTGAACAAGTTAACCTCATATTTGCCCATTTTAGCCCCAAAAAGTGCAATATTTTCGAGCGCTTCTCACACATTTATTCTACTGTTACACCATATTTCAACAGTTCAGCTTCAAAATAACAAAAAATTTCGCGCGCTTTGCACGCATTTGTACCATAAACTTATTCTGTTGCCAAAAGGTGCTGGATTGACTATACTTTTTTTCCAACTCCATTCCCCCAATGTCAAAAAGAAATCTACGCCACTGCAGATAATTAGAACATAATCATGCATATAATGAAACTATATATTACGTCTTGGTTTTTGGCTTCTTGTAGCAATGTCTTGGTAGTCTGCCAGTCATTTTGTTGTGATTCTTCACATAATTGTAATGGTGACCGCCCCTCTCTATCTACCACAGTCTGATAACAACAAAATAAAACAAAAAGAAATTCTAAATAACAATAAAGTTTCATCAAAATCTGTCCATGTAATGGGTAGATGTTTGATTTTTGTTTCAAGAAGCTTATACCCTCATTCACAAATCAAAATGCTCATACACAATATATTTATCACCAGCTTTTGTGGACACCACATTAGAAATGTGTCCTCAGAATAGCAAAGTGTTATCAAAAGTGTCTCATAATGACTGTATGTGTTAAACACACTACCCTGTGAAGAACAGATTAGGAGTGTATGAGTGTGTACAATATTAAGAGATGTATACTTCTGAAAGATTCTTAAATGTTAGATATAGATCCTTAGAAAACTGGTATGCTTTCAAGTTCTTGGACATATAATAAAAATAATGTACAAACAACACACACCCCGATTTTCTCAATCGAAGCACCAAAGGTACCAAACACATTGGAGAGGCATATGACATTCTCCCTGCACAAATTGTTTCACTGTAGTTCACACTGAAGAAAGGGCAAAAAAGTGCATCATGTTGACTACCTTTCTCATATAAATAAAACAGGAGAGCAAACAACACACTGATTTCTCCTACCTTATCAATATCTCGATGTGCTAATAAAATACCAACTACTGATGAGTGTCCTCTAAAGGCAGAAAAATGAAGTGGCGTGGAAGCATTTTCATTCCTGGAAATAAAATGATGACCACAATATGTTAACAATTAGTGTGATAAAAAGGCTTTAATAAGATACAAACTAATTGCAAATATTTTATAACAGCTAGCTGATTGTGAATTGTAAAGAACTCTTGACTTTTCCCAACTTGTCAATATGTATCTTATTGTCAATTATAAATTCATGTAAATACGTAAAGATCTTCTATTGATATCAGATTACATTGCTATACAAAGAAAAACATTAGATTCATGTGACTGTGAATCACTAGGTAATAATCTTAAAATTGGTACAGACTAAAAATGTTTGTAATACTACGAAAGATATAATCCTCCAAGTGTTTCACAAAGCTCTACTGATCTGAGAATCAATTATGTGTACATATGGCTAACATTATATCTATAACTATATCCTGTAATAGTACTTACTCTGCATTTGGTGAACATCTACCGACTTGAAGCAATGCTTTTACTGCTTCTACATGGCCATTCCTGAAATAAACAGAAGAGCAAAACTTAAGTAAAATATATATTTTTTATTTTCTGAGTGCTTACTGTTGACTAGCTTTATCACTACAATCAATATATCTGTGTACATTACAAGCATTGAGATTTTAAAAAGCCAGAGAACAATTAATGATATAAAATTGGATCGATTGAGCCCACATTTATTGGTGGTTTTAAAATATTGGACGAGACGTAGTCGAGTCCAATATTTTAAAACTTATAGCGAGACCAATAAATATTGGGCGTAAAGCATCCAATTTTATCATTATTATGTTATGAATCCAATATTTTTACACACTAGGGAAATATTACGTACAACCTATTAGGCTATTACTACCTTGGGAGACTCAAATTCAAAGACAAATTCATAACTTGACACCTCATTTAGTAAGAGCCATGTTACAACTTGCATGATGCATTTACCAGGTTTACAACTCTCAATCACCAAGTGATAATTTGAGGCATATATGTACACAATACAGGAGTAAAGTTGATTTGATGGTACCTACCAGGAAGCATAATGTAGTGGAACCCATGAATGCATATCAGGTTGGTCAGCTGGATAACCCATACTTAATAGTTGGCGTACTTTATCAGCATTACCTTCATAGGCTGCACTGTGTAGAGGGTATTGATCTACCCAGCTGAAAACAAAAAATTATGTGTTAGCTACCAATGACACACATTCTATTATATTGTATTTGACTGCTTCTCTGAATGCCTTCATTAGCCACTTTTGAGACTTGTTCAAATCCATAAATAAGGCAAAAATGAGTCAATTGTCACATTTTATTTATGAATAAATGGTTCACAATAAAGCAATTTTTCTTGTTAAAATTTGAATATACATTTGTACCTAAAAATAATTAGAAGTTGTATTAAATAGACAGCTTTGAATAATTAGTGAATAGTTTTATTTTTTTAAACTAGTGTATTGTGAGATAGTATTTGTGCAATTATATCATGTTCAAAGTACAATTCTGAGCAATAGCCTGGATCCTCCCCTCCCTATAACTTACTTATCTGGTGGTGTATGGATGGTGGTTTGTTTCTGGTTCAATCTAATTGGTGGTCTGATCTTATCATAATCAGGTTTTCCTTTACCAAAGTATGGATTTATTACAGCATTGTCTACGCTGATGAAATCATTTACAGTCTGCAACAAAAATGACAAGTAAAAGAAATATATTTTCTAATAGATTATCATTATTATTTAATTGGCAGCATTTGACAACTTTGGCTGTCCTTTCAGATTATGAGGTTGAGTTTTTGAGGCTTTCAACTGGAATATGTGAGGGAAATAATAATCTACATTTTTGCCAAATGAATCTAATTATTTTGAAATATCTAATTTTGTATCACCAAGGTGTACAAAAAAAAAAATAACAACAATAAATACCGTAATTAAAAATATGCAGTGTACTTTTTTTAAATTTTCGATTCCCATTTAGAAAATCAGATATAATTACAGCATGGCTTTAAAATTACAGCAAGGTCTGGTAATCAAATATGATTGATAAAAACACCGTAATAAATTTGATCTTCCATAAAAATGCATATTTTCGTAGCCCACACTTTATATTGAGAACAGCCCATTAGTCTGAAGCCTACATGTAACCTCATTAGTCTGAAAAGGGTTAAGGGTTCAGAGCATTTTAGGTTAGGAATAAGGGTATGATTATCATTAGGGTTAGTGTTAGAGATAGGGTTAGGCTTGAGTTAAGATTAGAATCAGGGTCCTGTTTAGGGTTGATTAGTGTTCAGGTTAGGCTTCTAGGGTTATGATTAAGGTTAGGGATTGGGTGCAGTTTTGGGTTAGCATTACGGTATTAAGGACTAGGGTATATAACTGAGTTATTGGGTTTTCAGACTAAGACCCTTCAGACTATCGACCTGTAATATTTATATTTTGTTCTATATTTGCAGTATCAACTTACAGGATCATTCACAGGTAAATTGTACACAACGTCAGACTGTCCTTGGAAGACGGGATTGAATATGGCACGGTCGCAATGTTCAAGCATTTTCATTTTGGTAAGTGCTTCAGCAGGAGATATTCTGTAATCTGATTGGTTGACTTCTGTAACATAGGCAGGATTGGTAATTCCATTTTGGTAGCGTCCATGATGGTGATGATGATGTCTGGAGGAGTGATGCATTCTGGCGCTCATCACCACTCGTGATCAGTCTCTGAACAAATCAAAATGAAGCTTAAAATTCAGGGTTATTTTTGTAAAATTATTTACATGACAGACAAAAAACGGATTTTGAAAAATTCAAAAAAGTCATAACTCCCCCCATTTCTTGGCCTATTAAGCTCATTTTTGCACCATTGCATTTCTTTTTTGATGCTCTTTACAGTGATACCAAATTTGTTGGGGTTTTATTCAAAAATCCACCGGACTCCCTAAGGCTAATATAACATATTGTAAAAATGTAATTCAGTACGGGAGAAGCGGTGAATTCAACAATCGACATGATCGATGGATACACCGACCTCGTTGAATCCAGCGATCATGACTCAGGCAACACAAGTCTACAAAATTTCAGAATTCAGTACAAAATAAATTTATTTTATCATTTTGCATGTTGGTTTTAATACTGATTTTAAGTGAATAAAATTGGGCTTAAAATGTCGCGTTAATTGCCACGGCAGAATCGGTGTGTGAACTTCCATTTTGTTTTATTGTTTTCATCGCCACTGTGCATGTGCGGCACTACATTTTAATATTCATGTGCGGGTCATCAGCAAAATGGCGAATACCCGAATCTTCATGACAACTTTTTCCATGATATTTATCCATTTGCATCCGAGTTATGAGGCTAAAAATTAATTAATTTACATATGCATTGCAACCTTTACCCCTTTGACCCCTCAATTTTCCAAGATGGAGTAAAAAAATTACGATATAGCAGAAAAACAAAATGATTTTCGCCACCAAATCAAAATCATTAATCCCAAGTTTTGCACTTGAAAATCATCATTTTTTCATCATGCAGCATAAAAACAAAACGGTAAATATTTTTTTCCAAGGGTGAAATTTAAGAATAACTACTAAGGGCGTAAACCACCAAATAACTTCTCCATTGAAAAGCACGTAAAAATCAACTTTTTCAAACGGCGTTTTCTTACCAGGCGTGACAATATTTGTCACTTTTTTACGTCATCCCTGTATTAATTAAGGACTGAAATTTTATTTAAGCTTCAATTTTGGGGAACTTTATAGAATCAGTTTTTATTAAAAATGTTGAAAAGCGACGCGCTATTTCAACACCAAAACTAGCATTAAAACTTGTTCCGTTAGCAGTAGTTCGGACAGGGCCTACTTTTCTTGTGAAATCGATTTGTATAATTTCATATCTATTTTAGTCATTAATAGGCTAGCATCTTTCATTTAAATCAGAACATGTCAATCTCACGAAGAACATGGTCCCTAAGGACACCACGTTGTCTCCAGTAGCCATATACGCTTAACCGGCTCTCATCACCATGGCACCTTTCGCGCAGTGATTTAGTGTAATACGCCCTTGAACCGCACAAGAGGTTTGAATTTTTTAACTTTTCTCTATTTTTGGAAACAATAAACTATTCTAAGAAAAAGTGTCATTTCTTTAATTCATACATTACACCAATCTGCTATAAGGGTTCTCTAAACAATTTTTGATACATTAAAAAAACCCGCCATTTTGGGTACTTTTGACCATTAAGGATATAAACAGAGTTTATAGCAGGTTTGATCGATCTTTAAATACAATTATGACATCATAATAGTTAAAATTTTAACAACAGTGAGTCAAATAACTTAAGTTGCACATTACATAAGCAAAATGCACAAAGGTTTCTGAACCCCCCCCATGACAAGCATCATCTCATTGCACGAGTATATGCCTAGGTCGAAACGTTAGGGGTAGGGGTATTATGCCCACTCTCCCCCCCCCCCCCTTGCGCGCATATTTTCTCCCAATGTCTGATAATATTACAATATCTTCAATCAAAGAAACTCGTCACAAACTTTGTTAATCAATTTCCCTCTAGAGAATTGAAAACGGCCGCATTGTAACTAGTAACGCCATATACCGACCAAATTTCGTTAAAATTGAGAGGAAAATAGAAACGTCACCTTAAAACGCTATTGATAAGGCAGTTGGAGGTACTTGGATACCTTTGATGGGATAAATGTTTCCGAGAGTATCTTATAAACGCATTTCATGTTATAAGTTTTTCAATTATTGTACCATTTTCTTAAACAAAAATTTTAAAAGTTGAATGGTTATTCGATTTTAAGCTCAAAGTGGTATATGGTCATTTTCACGGTAAAGGGTGTAACTTTTGATTTTTAGGGTCAAAATTTCAAACCACTTAAATATGTTTCTGTTTACTGTAATCATGCATAGAAGCAACTTAAATTCCAGTAAAATAGTGTTTCAAGGCTTAAACCTTTTGATTTCTGATAAAAAATTTGACATTTCCATAACATTTTGGTTAAAATCTAAGAAAAATGTATTTTACATAAGCTCAGAAAATTATGACATGAAAGCTGGAATACATGTGAAATCCCATTCCAAAGTAAGTCAACAGATATAAGTTAAATTTTATACCATGTTTTGCTATGTTTGTAATTGCAATTTTGAAAATTTTTAACATCAAGGGTCATTTGCAATGGAAATTTCCCAACCTTAAACATATTTTTTAAGTTTTAATTGGGTTCCTAAAATAATTTAAATGTCTAACTTCATGTACAAATACTACTTGATGAAAGGAACCTCCCAGCCAAGTTTCACAGAAATTGGAGTTATTTTTTAGGATTGGCAATTCAAGCGATTTGTGTTTCGGAGGCTTCAGTTAACAACACAGGTGATCATAAAAGTAAAATATTTGGCTAACTACTACAAGTTGACATGAAAAATAGGTAAAAAATATCACAATTACCAATTTTCATGCTTTGCTTCTAAGTATTGAATTTCAGTTGTGACAAAAATTTAATTATCACAGCAAGTCATTTTTTTTGTTTCGGAGGCTTCATGTTTACAATGGTTAAACATGGCAGAAGTAGTTTTTTTAAAACAACACTGTTGGGATCATCTAAGCTGTTATTTTCTTGTGTGTATTGAATCAATGATTCTATGCGGCAGATATTGCAGATTTATAACATGATAATTTTTTCACCCATTTGTTAAGTATGGTGTTATTTGCATGTGAAGCCTCCGAAGCGGGCTTTCTTGGATATCAGTATATTTTTCAAGCATTAACCATAATATCAATTTTTTTTTTTTTTTATGACATTCTGCACATATCATGCAACAATTACAATGCAGATATCAATATGGAACATACCAATTTAGATATGCATAGATGATAATTAAGTTTACTGTTGTTTCGGAGGCTTCATTTGTTTCGGAGGCTTCAATTGTTAACGGAAAGTTTGTATTGGGTCCCATTTTCAAACGGTGATATATATCTCCATGATTTAAAAACAAGTGACTTGAGGATCTACTTTGCTACATTTTGATAAATAGATTGGATGAGCTCTTTTATTTATATTTGCCCAAGCTTGCTGAACAGTTTGTTTCGGAGGCTTCAAAAAAGTTAACGGAAAATCGGCTCTTTGAAATCAAGATTTTATAAAAATTTTAAAAGCTTGCAAATCAACTAATTTTTGTTACCCATTTCAAGTTAAGATATCAACTGTTATGAATCAAGAAGAAGTGAAGAAATAACCAAGAATTATGAACCAAAGCTATACCCACAAAGTTTGTTAACAATTGTTAACGGAAAATGAAGCCTCGAAGCGACAAATATCAAGTCCGGTTCTCAAAAATACAGGGCTGTTCACAATTAAATCTAATGTGGCAGTGTTTACTGAACATATGACCGTACTTTCAGGATAAGAAAAATTATCCATGAACTAACTGAAGAAAACACAGGGTTTTACAAAATGTTACTGTTTTTTACAGTTTTTCAAAATGGCAATATTAGGTACATTTAAGCCTGCTAAAACTGAACGCAGTAACTCCCGAAGATGATTATGCTACCCAAGGTAGCTGCTAACTAGATGACTTATGTGGCCAAAAATCATGGAATTCTGTGGCTTTATTAGAAAACTACGGATCAAAAAATTAAAAATCCAAAGTTACACCCTTTACCGTGAAAATGACCATATCTGAACAAACATGGCCGCCATTGCCAGTTTTGGTACCAAACCCTGTTTCCAACGAATTTTCCAGAAATGTATACTCTAAAATCTTGTTTGAAAGCTTCGGGATTATAAAATAGAATATTCTCATTTCAAAATAAATCAGTTTGAGGGGAAAACTTTCTTTAATAAATTTAAATTCGAATTTTATAGCTTATTCCACCATTTTTTAACATGCTTTCAAGGGCGTAAACCACCAAATAACTTCTCCATTGAAAAGCACGTAAAAATCAACTTTTTCAAGCGGCGTTTTCTACCAGGCGTGACAATTTTTTTTTTTTTTTTTCGTCATCCCCGTATTAATTAAGGACTGAAATTTTATTTAAGCTTCAATTTTGGGGAACTTTATAGAATCAGTTTTTTATTAAAAAATGTTGAAAAGCGATGCCGCTATTTCAACACCAAAACTAGCATTAAAACTTGTTCCGTTAGCAGTAGTTCGGACAGGGCCTACTTTTCTTGTGAAATCGATTTGTATAATTTCATATCTATTTTAGTCATTAATAGGCTAGCATCTTTCATTTAAATCAGAACATGTCAATCTCACGAAGAACGTGGTCCCTAAGGACACCACGTTGTCTCCAGTAGCCATATACGTTTAACCGGAACTCATCACCATTGCACCTTTCGCGCAGTGATTTAGTGTAATACGCCCCTAAGGTACAATTTAATGAAGGACAAAAGTGTGTGGTATTAAATAATATTGTTGTTGGGTTTAATTTAATCATAATCAGTGTCTTTAATGCAAAATGAACACCAACACCAGCAAATGCAAAATATCTTTCTTTCTCCCTTTCATGCTTTATATTGCAGACTTCATAAACGAAGATAACACACACTGCTATTCAGGCTAAAACTTACATGACTTTCTTAATTTACATGTTTTAAGCTTACCGAACTGGTGACAAATTTAGCTTATTTTCTCCATTAATTTCGCAACCAGTCACAAACAAATACAACATTTTACCTGTTTTTGATCTTAGGTACAAGTTGATTCGCTTCAATCGTGGATTCGTTGTGGATTTCTATGTAAAATAGACGACTCCACCCAAGTTTGCACACATTCTGTGTAGAAAGTCGCCTTCCAAAATCGCAATATCGCATAAATAATGACAACAAATCGATGTTTTGCCTTTAGTGTTTCTATATCGAGATTGATAAATGATCATTAAAATAATATTTCAATCAAATTGAAGATCAAACATAGTTTTTAATAATGTTATATTTAGATAGATTAAAAAATTCTTTTGTAAATTTGTCAAAAGTACAATAATTGAATGAGTATAAATTTATATTAGGAATTTTTTTATTTATTATTAAGCACTGATGATAAGGTCAATATAGGTCATATTAATCAATTAAATAGTTGGAATGGTCCACTATTAAAAAGGGGGACATTTAACTGGTGACTCATCGCGGGATATCCCGGAGGGGTGAATTATAGGGAACTTGGTGGGGGGGGTGGTGGAGAGGCTATTGCTCAGAATTGCACTAACATATCAGATCAGATTCAGAATTGTGAGGGAGGGCCTCCCGGGGGAGGAAGCTCGCGAATCTGAGACGCACGGCATTGGCGTAGACATTTTCAGGGGGCGGGGGGCAAGCAGGGGAAACATAATAAATAAGGGTGCAGGCATCGTTCATGCTGTTTGGATTTGTAAGCCCATCAACACCCTCGTCGCACTGGGCAACGCGGGAGGGGGGTCTGCTTGGAATGTCCCCCGGAACACCAGGGGGGTGGGGGTCAATCCCTTTGTGGCCTGTAATAGGCCTACACCATCCGCGATAATCAACGTTTGAAAAGCACCCTTAACAAGGATTTAACCCATGGCTAAAACGATACCCTAAACAGGTAACACACGCCTGTTAGACAGGGATTTTATTCCTTGCATCAAATTTCATACCCTAAATTTCATTTCCGCGTAGGCCTATGTTTTTGACACCCTAAACAAGATACGCGCGTATTGTGCCTACCCACGAAAAACTACCCTTTTTATGTGACGCGTTTTTATTATCGCCAATGGTGTGCAGGTGTGGGAGTCAGGACCGGCACTGACCCCCCCGCCCCCCTGGCAGGGGTAGCGCTAGAACTAAACACTCCACACAGTGTCATCGCCCTGATATCTTCATGGCAGAAATCGCCATGGTAGGTTGAATCCACAGCCACGCTTGGCCATTTTGTTCCGACCAAATTGAGACGCATAATGATTCGAGGACCTGACTTAGGCTACTGACAATAGCCGGGTAATTGATTTCTCTAGTGTGTGAGTAAGCTTGTATACAACATTGAGGTCAATGGTCATCGACTTTTATACTGCTTCCACGGGAGTAGTGAGTGCAGCTATAGCATATGCGCGCTGTAGTCCATACAGGACCAACGCAATATAAAATTAGAATTTTGGTCAGATTTTGAGTTCAAGACGCACGGCCTTTTCTCAAGACGCAAGCTAACGACTATCATATCTGTTCAACACATATTTTCAAGTGTATGAGACCAGATCTGGTTTCTTGAGACGAAATCATTAAAAATTTTGATCCCCCCATAAAAAAGGGGGGATTTTTTTATTCCCTTTTTTAATGGTCTAAAATATTTTTGATCCCCCTGGCCCCTTCATGTCCTTCGTGCCCGGGCCTTCGTGTTATTAACTCATTAGCTAAAAATTACCGGTTGGCGTAATTACTCATTGGAGTCATAGTCAATGGTGTAGCGATACATATTAAATGGCGCCCCCAATCTTGAAACAACTTGTTGAAGTTGAATATCAGTCCTAAATTAATCTTTCAAGTGATTTTGTGCCTAAATGCGTGCGAAGCGTGCAGAAATTTTGACATTCATCGTTTGGAGGGGCGCAGAATCTATGCTGAATTGGCCAATTCGGCGTCCCCTAACGGTAGCGCCCAGGGCACATGCCCGCCATGATCATCCCCATAGAGGACTGAATTTTTTTTATCCCTTTTTTAGACTCAATTTTTTTTTGATCCTCCCATATTTTCCAATACCCCACCAAAGTATTTATGATCACTCCCTTATGCCCCTCAAACCAAAATTCCCCTTCTCTACAGTAGACGAGTCATAACAACAAAACACGTACCATACACAACTTCCGCATGTATAGTGGTGTGATGTAATTGTAAACCTGCTAACTTCACTTTAGCATCTGTGTGTAAACAAAGCACTGAGCAGCTGCTACCTACATGTATATTGCAATCATGATATTCCAGTGTTTGGCAAGGAATGCATAGGAAAGCTTATGACTTAGTGTTGCATGTTGCTGATAATAAAGATCAGGTTAGTGGTGGTTGGAACTTTATCATAAATATGCTTTCTAAATTCTAAGCTTTGTAACAATACATACAATCATGACAATGTATGAACTTTCTGTAAGCCTACAAAAATATTGTACATATTTAGCTTGTAGCCGGGCAGGCCGCAGGCAAGTGGGTAGGCCTAAGTATAAATTTTCAAAGATATCAGTGTAAATTGTACTCTACAGAGCTGAGACTGCATGCAAAACAATTGCAGTGACTGAATTTGATATTACGATGATCATGACGATAGCGATATCATATACATGTACACGTACTGTAATGTATGTGTAGAAAGAAAATGATCATAACTCGTTTATCTACGCGTTTGTAATTGTATTCTATACATTTATATGGGAGGGGGGGCACTTATAAATTGCATTTTTAAGTTATCACAGGTGTACAGGAACTTTCTAAAAGTATCAGAACAAGTATTTTAAGCAAAGCAAGTATTACCACATCACTACACATATGTATTTTCTAAATTCCTACCCTAAAGCAAATATATTCAGGCCCTGTATTTTACTGGTAGGTATAAGTCACGATGAACACACCTAAAACTACCGATAGTGATCTCACTGATCTGTCAAGAGAAAACGTGCGAAAAAGCACAGTTTTCAGGTCGTCCAACGGAAAAGACCTTATGGCATCCCAAGTTGTGTGTCCTGGGGGCCACTCAGAATGATATTTGTAAGCATCCGCGTGGAAGAAAACATGGATTTAGGGTGGTTTTGAAAAGCAAAACGAGGATCCGTGATTAGGGTCTCAAAACACTCACTTTACTGGAAGAATTAAGAGGTGTTTTTTTAAAGAACAATCCTCGCTTTGGGTAGTTTTTTTAAAATTACCGTACCCAATTTACGTCCATTTAAGGGTAGACGAGGTATTGTTGGTCGAAGCAACCTAAAAATCGATTTTTTATTATCTAAATCAATATATTATTGAAAAATAACACCTTGATGTTTTGCAAAAGTTCATTCTACAAATCGTATACTTTGCAAACTTGCTTAATTTATTGTTGTTTTATGAGTTATGTATATTTTACAAAACTGTTGTTGTTTCAGTCCTCTTTACAACGTAACTCAAGAACCGCAGCACCTATAAAAGTATATTTGTGATATTTTAATTCTTCTACACACTCGCTATGAATTGAGCAATACAGTTTTCGCTAAAGCTCACTACCATTCGTAAGATGCTGTGAACTACCAAATCACAACAGTTTAAAATAATTAATAATTTATAGTATTACACCCTGTTCAATTTTGTGCCTATTTTTGCATTTTTCTCGAAATTTAGAGCACATTGGTGACAAGTAAGATATGTATATTATAGGGCAAGGACTACAACTACTGCACTGAAAATTCAGCAACTCAAAGCAAGTAGTTATTGATTTATTGATCAAATATTGGTTTTCCTCATTTTTGACTGTAACTCCACAACTGTTGTCTGTGCTGAAACAAAACTTCCAGTGTAGTAGTTGTAGTCCATGCCCCTATGATATACATATCTTACTTGTCCCCAATGCGCTATATTTTTTTGAGAAAAATGCAAAAATGGGCACAAAATTGGGCAGGGGTGTAGTACCCCCTTAATAGTGGTGACATATTTATCAAGTTATTTGGAGCAAAAGAGTGGTTTCCAAGCGATTTTACACACCAGATTTTTAAAATTTTGGAGCCAACTTCAACAGCGCCTTGAATAGCTGATCATCATCGCTGAATGACACTCATACGACACATGCAATGTCCTTGTTTAGAGGCAAATTTCAAGCCAATTCCTCGCTTAGGGTGTTTTTATTTGAGCATAAAAAAAAATCCTTGTTTAGGGTTAGTTTGCCAAAGTTTCGACATCCTCGCTTCGGGTCATTTTTGAAAATCAATTCATGTGGATGCTTACCACTTTTATACATGAGTGCCCCCGGGTTGTGCGTGTGTGTCAGTCAGTCAGTCCGTCAGTGTGTCCGTCAACAATTAGGCCAAGTAAAAAAGACTGATGCATACATGTATTTTGATATTTTGTTACCGTACAACTATTTATTTGAAATATAATTTATTGATAAAGTGAGTTTTTTTTAATTTACACATGTTATTGTATTTTTGAATACAACAGGTATGCATCCACCAAATGGATATATTATGTGTGATGAATACATAAATCCATGGTAATACACTGTATGGACAGCCATGTAAAATACTGTACAACACAGATGAACACAAACTGCTGTACATAGCAAACTTACAATGCAGACAGCATCTGAAGATGACATGCTGGTTGTCAGCCTCTCCTCACAGAGTTCAAAAGCATCCTCCATTGAATCCTTGAATCATATAGAACAGCAGCCCTCAGGACCCCTCCCATCAGTGGAGCTTAACATATGCAATGTATTCTGGCGACCTAACTTAGCCTGTCATCCGTTTGAGTATGGCGACACATTGGTGTCATTTGGAGAGCTGTGGCCAGCGGAGGATAGATTAGCTCCGCTTGTGTCATGCTTTGTGGGACCTGAAATGCAGGATGCTGTTGTGGATTGTTGTATACTGGTTTTAAGATGTGGTCCTGTGAGAGTTTTAAAACAACTTTTGGATCAAAAAATAATAGGTAAGGCTACACTAATATTACAAATCATGATTGAATTGTGTTATTGTAAATTTGCATGCTAATTAAGGTACATCAATCAGCAAACTTTCAAGTGCTGTCAGTATTATACTAGTTTTAAGAGGGTCATTCAAACAGTTCTGCCATATACAGGGTGTCCCAGAATGATTTGTACCGTGTTTGCAAAAATAACTAAAAATAGAAGACGGGCAGTGTATCTATTTTTGATACCAGCATTATAATGTTGGACATGTCTCCTACTTATTCTGTTAATTTCAGCACGCTACCTTTATTTGTTTTGGCGTGGCATGCAATAATGTAAAATCGATGAAAAGCGACTCGCATACCTTTGAAAAATGGCACGATACGATTAAATGAAGAACGTGGGATGTTTGGCACAGCATTTCGACGACAACTACTGTTGGGGTCATGCCTTAAAGCTTGCCGGACAGCTGCAATGTTCGCTCTAGTTCTTACAGTCTTACGAGCACCTGAAGCTTCACTCTGCCGATTCCTGACAATTCCGTGCTCGTCAAACTTCTTTACGTTATACACTATCGCCTAATGAATCTTCTTTGCGCCTCAACATAGCTGCCGGTTTGCCAGTAAGTTTTTGAAAGAAATCCACGCTACTGTACAGTAAATTGAGGAGCCGTCTTTTCTGTATCACAACCAGTTTGATCTCTGCAAGCATTTCAAATGACATGGACCTCACACCACATTAACTATATTTAAAACTACCGCCAAAGAGAGAATGGGATTAGGCCACAAATCCTTAATTCCATATGATGATTGCTTCAGAACGCCATAAATAATAGATAGATATCGGCTATTTAGTGGAAATATGAACAGGGCACAACTAAAATACCTGCATAACTTTTTCCAAATAACTTTGTGCTGAACGGTTAGTAATGTTACAGATTTTCAAAATAGGTTGCGTTGTCAAAACTTAGAATTCACCATTTTTACGTATCCTTCTATAACTTCTAGTAGAAACGTCCATTTTTTAAAATCTAAAAAATCTGAGAAAGCTAAATATATGTAGAACTAAAATGCAAGACAATATGACCATTCAACATGCCCTTCATACCTAAAAAATTCCATCTTTCCCGGTACAGATCATTCTGGGACACCCTGTATCTCATATCTCTACTTTGGTAAAAGGTTGTCTTCTGATACAAATTTTCCATGTTTATGTATTTGGTTGGGTCTTATCTACTTGTTGCAATTTGGTTTTAATATCCTTCTTTTATTTCTTATGAGTGAAGTAAAAATGGGTTAAATGGGTGGTTCTGGAATAAAAAGCTAATATCATGGATATCATTAAAATCAGTGAAAAGAAGCTCTTATAAATGAAAAGAAGCAATTTTCCAGTTCAATGAATTGTTTCAACAAATAATGAGCATGGATTTCAATAGTGTATGAACATTAATAGTATTATTTGAATAGTAATTTTACTTACATGTATTGTTGTACAACAATCAATTATTTTACTGATTTAAAAATTATCTAACTATTTTAAAACTATTTTATTAAAAATATTATAATAGTCTGATCTTCAGAAAAAATCCACAACAAAACACTTTGGCTAGTAAAGAAATTGGGTTTTGGAAGCTAGCAGTCCATGAATGTGTCTATATTAAATTGTATCCATAATTTTGTCCAGTAATAACAGTTTAACAAAGACTATACCCTATTCATATCTCCAATACTAGACATTAGACCTTCTAGGTTTGCATTATATGTCATGTTTTCTTTGAAATACAAACTTTTAAATAGTATGGGTAAACAAGTCCATAAAAGAACAGACATCCTTCAAAATGATCATCCATTGATCTTAATCTGTGATTTACCTTCAAAAATTAGTTTGATAACTTTATTGTGAATCCAATGTGTGTGTGTGAGGGGGGGGGACAAAGTGAAATCTGGAGGGATTCTGTAAAATTTTCGCCACTATGATTGAAGGATACTCAATCAATGTGAATATGAACACCATACAGCTCAATGTGTGTGATTATGTGAGAAACCTCCCTTCCTCGATAGAAACAATCCTGGAAAAGTGCTGCCACTGCTTTGTATACATCTCACCAAAGTGATGACAAAAATGACAAGTATTGGTTTTCATCTCCTTGCAGGTCTAGACCAGACATTTGAGCATGGTATGACTATGCTACATATAGCATGCTTAGCTAGTAATCCTGAGGCTGTTGCATTTCTTATATCACGAGGGATTGATTTCAAGAGATCGGACAAAACAGGTACCGTATGTTATGTACCATGAGGGGTATATGGAGTTTGTAATAATATTGAAAACGGACTAACATCAGAGTCAATGTTATGCCCTTTTGGAAATAGATTACATGTAGGTATGTTTTGTTAAATGCTAAACATTATCTTTGCTGTAACTCCATAGGCCTTGCTGAGCTAAATTTAAAATAAAGATTATAGTGCTATAGGTTGGAAAACTTTTTCCCAATATATATCATAGCCACAAGTTGTATTTTGAGAATTTAATTGATTGAAAAACCTGGATATAGATGCAGATAACACTTTTAAGGGGAGGGGGGGGGCACTTGTGTTTCAAGTTATATGTCACCCGAGTACAAAAAAAGAAGTAAAAGTTGTCTTTTTTTCACGACCAGACGCTATACATGAGAATCTTGCGTACGGTACATGGTATCAAAAACAGCAAAAATGCAAATGCTAAAACTAAAAGGGTAGCTAAACTCAGCATCAAAATGCTGACAAAATGAAATGGAAGGTAAATTCTGCCAGTGTAAATTGTACTCAAAACACCACAAAACAGTGTAGTACTATATCGGCTAGATTGTCATAACTTATTTAAAAGCATAATTATAGTTTCACTGGTCTGGAAAATTGAAATGTGGATGAGTTATACTGTAATGCAGCAAACCTTTGACGAGCGCGACTACCGTGATGTTGCAAATTCGGCGCCAACAACGCGTACAGCGCACAGTTCATTCATAAATTTCCACTCAGCAACAACATATCGCCTTAGCAGCCAATCAGAGACAAGTGCGTGCAACGCAGTAAATACGCGATGTATCCTTACAATACGCGCTCGTCAAAGGTTTACTGCATTTTAGTATAGTTACGGGACTTACTGCTAACACCACATAATACCTACAGTCCATGATAACAAGTGTGTATTAGCGAGAAAGGTAAAATTTAAAAAAAAAACAACATTGGAGATGTGTTGATGCAGAACCAAATACATTTAATAATAATATGATCCTTCATCCATACATTTGTTAATAGTCCTGTGAGCTAGCTAGTCTTCTATTTTCTATTCATTGTCTGCTGTTTGGATTTCTCTTGTTGTGCAATGCGGGTGTTATCCCTACACATTACTCAAATCCAAAATTCCCCTAAATGGTGAAAATGAAAATATTGCAATTACTTTGAAGAGTGCAGGAGGTTCCATACTATTGGTTAAACTCAACTGTAATAACAACCCTTTTTTGTGGTTTCAATGACTAGAATTTCAAACACCCCTTTTCAGTGACACTAAATATTGACATAAAATTACCGGATTTTCCCAAATACCCCTTTTATCCAAATTTCGTGGACAGTGCAAATTAAATACCCCCTATTTTGCTGATTTCACGGTCAAATTTCGCGTCCTGTCCAAATTAAATACCCCCTATTTTCCCAATGTTGCGGTCCTCGCTACTGGTAAAAACATTGCCCCTTTTCCGCATTATTTGGTAACTCTCATGGTTGTCAATTTTTGTGTTGAGTTGGGGGCCGGGCCCCACCCACTTGGGCTATCTCTGATTCTGAAACCTTAAACACACATTCTATAGTGATTTTTGGACAGATTTCTGGTGGTCACATTTTGACCTAATTAACCCTAACACGGGGACTTGGTATACCCTATGTGTTATCCACTGAAGGGGGGAGGGGTGTCACCCGGCAACCTGAAGGGTTTCATAGGATTTTGTAGGCGGTTAGATTTTTAAAGGTATTTGTAAATGTTTGCACTTGGATCAAAATTTGTAATAAATAGTTTTTGTTTGCTATGTTAGTTTTTGTTTACACCGCATGTCATACAGTCATTGGGTCGAAGACCTGATCACATGACAGACACAGTATGGTTCCTTCTTCTTCTTTTTTTTTTATAGATTGCTCACATCCCATGAGATCATATTATTTCCTTCTTATTCAATGGTCACAAGATTTTTATAGGGACATAGGCTCAGGAAAAAAATCCCAGGATTTACAATAATTTCTTTTTATGAAAATTATTCAAAATTTCCCAGACATTTTCTTCCAAATCAAATTGCCTGGAAGGAGCTTCCTGCACATGTAGATTCTCCCTCCTGGTTCTAGTAGCCCAAGAATGAGTTAGAATTCAACCATCAGAGTCTATGATTCAACATAGTTATAAATGTACAATGTCAAGGATTTGTTTGAATTCATCACGTAACCCACATAGTAGCATTATTGTTTGAGATATGATAAGATGAATTGTTATCTTGAAAGTGTTTGCATATAGAACTAGCTCAGTTTTATATAGAACTGGTTCAGTTCACAGATTTCATTGGGGGTGCTGATTTTGAAAAAGTGGACTTTTTTTCAAAGGGGGGCAATTTTATGAAAAGTGGATTTTCTTCTCAAAATTGAGACCTTTTTGTCCAAAAAAGCATAAAAAACTATACTTTTCCAAATTTGCGTCGCACCCCGCACCCCCCTGTGTACACGGGCCTGGTATCACAAGTTGTTAAAAGTGAGCAGTGATGGGGGGTACTTGAATTACAAACTCAATTCACTCAGATCCAACAACCATGCAGATATCAGCTTTTGAATACATTTGGTGCTCATATATCATTCAATTTCCAATTCTGCTGAGGGTACATTCAGAACAAGGTCTGCAATTACTTGGAATAAACTTCCACAAAACGTTCACCTAAACTTTGATCTTTAACTAATTCAAAAACGTTCTTCAAACCGTTTTAATGTAAATGCATAATTATTTTTGTTTTTTAATACCTGTACAATGTATGTATTAGCTATTTCTAATATTTGAATTATAATTTGTATATTTTCTGTAAATCAGGGCTTTCTTGGAAAGCAGTGCTAGACATTGAATGTTGTAACCCTGTATAAAGACAGCTTTTAAGTAAATAAATAAACTCCCTGCGAAAACTTCTTTCCGCTTAGGGGTTTGTTTTTATAGAAATCCATTCAGCCAGGGTAGTTGATCATCTCAGCTGTTGCTAGTTTACACAGATAAAAGAGTATTCCAATGGGTCAAGTTTAATCAGCCCAACAGATGTGTATATAATCAGTGGAGCATACATAGATAAATACTACTGGGTAAAGTTTACAAATGATATTGTTGTGGCACACATGATCAGTGAACAGCAGATTAACGTTGGGAAAAAAGTTTTGCAGTTTTCAAAATGGTGTGATTCAATCTCATTCATGCATTCATGTGACCTTTTTGAAACTTCATTTGTTGTGAGAAGTTCCTGAAACAAAATGCCAGACTATTGCAAACTGTATCAATAATGTATTATTCAATTTAGTTGTGATTGAGATATTTCTTTGTCCCAATTTATATAGTTCAGTGAACTAGTAAATGGGAAAAGAGTGTGATGTCAAATACTAGAATGAATAATGAAATAACGATTCAGCACAATTGATTGTGTTAAGGGATCTGGAATGAGCGTTTTGAGCGTTTCGACAGTATTTTTTGTGGGACATGAGAGCACATCAGACATATCGAATTGCATTCTGAATACGAAGAATGTCTTTTTGATATCAAATAATTTAATGAAATTCACAACATAATACAAATTTTATGACAAATTATTAAAATTGGATATTTTTCACATTTTTGATATATAACAGTCCTCGAAGTAAATTTTATAAATCTTATGATATATTCTTAAAGTGTATGTAACTGGGAGGAAAAGCCGACGATCAATTGAAAATTTTGACCTTTCATATTGAAGATAGGGATTTATTTCCCAAAAGACCTACTTTTTTTGGTGTTTTGGGAAAAAAATCCATATCTTCAATATGAAAGGTCAAAATCTCAATTGATCGTCGGCTTTTCATCCCACCTACATACACTTTAAGTATAAATCATCTGATTTATAAAGTTTACTTGAGTACTGTTAAATATCAAAAATATCAATTTTAATCATTTGCCATAAAATGTGTATTACATTGCTTAATTTCAAAAATCAAAATTATTTGATATCAGAAGGGCAGTCTTCATATTCGAATGCAATTGATATGTCTGATGTGCTCTAATGTCCCACAATAAATACTGTCCAAACGCTCATACCCCATCCCTTAAAGCATTCTGTAATAAGTCAGTTGTAAGTCAACTAAGTAAAGTCAGTAAATTTGAACCCATTCAAAGGATTTATGTTAGTGCAAGTCCTTGTATTTGTGACATAATCAATCAAAATAACTTCAAATACTTGATAAATGTATGAAATCATGCTGATATATCTTGGGGTGTTGAAAGTTTTTTTTTTATCAGTGGCATAGTGAGTCATACTATGGGGGGGCATGATTGAGGGCACAAGCCGTGAGGGGGACATGCCCCTATGATGCTACGCCACTGCTTTCTTGTCAAGTGTGCTGAGGCTTGTGGATTAACGTCTAGGCATTGTGCCTGTGCATATCACACTAAATCGCTGCATTTTTTTATGAGCCCAAATAAAGGGTGGGATGGGGGTCTGGGGCTCAATCAAGCCTCTGGGTTTCATGCCAAAACTTAACCTCTTCTTTGTATTCTTTGATATAAATATTCTCATACTGCAGCCTGCAGATAACAGAGAAATTAAACAAGAGATTTAATACAGCTCTATCTCAAAATCAAACATCAAACACCATACCTGTCTTGATTATCACATTTATTGTTTGAAGCTGATACCCACTTATCTTATTTTGTTTAATAAAAGATAAATGAAATATAGAGCTGTTGTACTTTTTTTTTGTATATTCCAGGTAGAACTGCTGATATATACTGTTTCACATCCAAAACCAGGAAAGCTTTACCAGCCAGGTACCATGCAGGTGTAAGGTCCTTGAAGAAGAGACCGTCATCGGCTCATGATAAGAAAACCATATTTGACTTGGCTCGCAACCCAGCATGTTTGGAGGAGCTCCAATTCAAGCTACATGTAGGTCTACAGGTTCAAATGTGGGAATGTAATAACCTATAAAGCACATAACCCCATCTAAACAGGCAAAAAACAAGTTAATTTGTTTTACAGGAATGTATGTTGTTATATATTTGTGTGTTTTATTGGTTTGTGTATTGTAAAGTTATTTATGTTAAGCTATGTTAGGGTTGATCTTATTGTCAAACTTGGAAAGCTCTGGAAACTCTGCTGCTTATAAATCAAACATCACAATACTGTGTTTAACCTAATTTGTGTGCTTTTCAAACTTACATAAAGTGTCCCTTAATAAACTTCTACTGGTTCTAGCATGAAAAAGGATAAACAAATGCTAGTTGAATCACAGAAAAATTATCTTGGTATAATGCGATAGCTGTACATCTATATGTATTTTTCTATTTTTCTTGAACTACACCATAGCCCTACTATTAGGGCCTTTTGACTGTGGCAATCACTAAAACACTCTATAACCTGAGAACTGCTATTAAACCCAGTCAGTGACCACTCCCCTCACACTGGGTTTTAGGAGTGACCCCGGCGTCACTGGGTCTGAGTGGCTATAGTGGTGCTACGTACTACACCATTGTTTTGCTAGAAAATGTTCAATTTGACTTTCAAAATATGGCAATTCTCCCCTTCAGATGTCCTACTTATTAGCACCCAATGTGCTTATTAGGCCTGATACAGTAATCATCTTTTTTTTTTTAAACAAATTTCTGTCCATGAAATTTTGAGATAACTTTTTTGTATTTTACAATAACCACCCATTATTGTAGCTTATTGTTAAAGTATGAGACTGATGATAACCAGCAGCATGTACATGTACAATAAAGTACACTAAAATTGTGTCAATCATTGAACTGGTAAACAGTTGTACAATCTAGACCTTTCTACTTTTGACCTGCTTCAGGTTCAAGATTGGATCATGCTTACCAGCCACAAGTCATATGAAAAACAAATCAGGTTTTATATTATGTAGGGTAAAATTGTCTGTAGTTTCTGGTTTATCTATCAGACAGTTTTTGATAAAAAATGAATAGGACTTAATTGTTTTGTCAAAAATGACCATTTTGGTGTGCCAGCAATATTTGAAGTCTGAATTGAATTGCTCCTTTTCCTATCTAATGTGAAGGGGTAATTATGTACTCTTTTCAGATTTAGATTCTCTTTTAGCTTCTCTTTCAACTGATACCACATGTTTTAGTACTAGTATTTCATTACATGTATACAATTTAGGTGATTTGTTCCTGGGAAGTTCATAATTCACCCCAAAAGGACATTTTTGCAAATTAATTGGCTTAATGTGGTTCATAATCTTTGAATGGAAATTAGGTGTACAACACCAATCAGTTGATTGATAGTTACAAGTTGATTTTGAGTATAGAAAAAGTATAATTTAATTACTGTATAGCGGGAAATTGTCACGTCAGTTTAATTTTTGCGCTTTTCACGGTCAAACAGGCAGCCATGATTTTTTTTAATCCTGCGAAAATATTTATTACACATAGTATTTAATGTGAATATATTTGGAAATACGAATTAAACACCCACTGAACTGTCCAGAATTGATAAAATTACGAAAAATTAACCAGCGAAAATATCCCATAATACAGTATATTAATTTTTTTTCAATATTGAATTCAACTTATTTTCATCACCAAATTGTTGTCAAACCTTGAACTTGTCCTAATTATTATCACCTGAATATACAAGGTACATTTCTTTTAATTCTTATACTAAATTGTTCAGAAGGTACACCAATGTATTACGTGGATACAGTTTTCAAATATGATTAACAAAACAAATCTGAATGACCGACCTCTCAAAGACAAATAGAATCTATGGACAAACAAACAATCTATGTTTATTGGCCTAAATAAGCATGACAAAATGAAAGAATTACGGGGAAATTAAGACTTTAAATGAAGTAATACTTGAATCTTATTGGCACATTGATGAAGGAAGTTATTGGTCAAATGTTACTTTTTTTGCGTATTCTGTTACACTTTGTAATCAAATATTACTTTTTGTTATTTGTTTGTTTGTTTACAGACAATGGAATTTGATGTGAATCATGACAGAAATGCCAGAGGGGATTTATTAATTCATATTGCAGTTAAATCAGGTACGTTCTCAACAGGGTACTCAATGAGTACTACTCATGGTACTTGTGCCCCTGATCAAGGAAAAACAAAATACTCCCACTTTTCTGCCACACCTCCCCACCTGTGGGGCTGCAGATTTGCAGCTAACATGGTTTTGCTCAACATGGAATTAGGCCGGGGGAGGAGGGAAGCAAGTAGCATTGCTTCCAGCACACTGGAAATTAGGATTTCCCCCACAATACCCCTTGTTTACACATTTCCCCCATTCAAGAATAATTCTAGAAAGTTAAACATGCCATGTTAAAACAAGCAACAAGGTGTCCAGGTGCACCATTGGATTGAAAAGATTGTCAAAAATGACCAAAATTGAAGTTTTGATGGCTGTAAAAACTTAAAAAAGAGCCATTCAGAAACAGCCAATCAGAGCATAGCTCAATTAGCCAATTATAGAGGGCAGCTCAATTAGCCAATCAGATCAGCAGTCAGTCAGAGCACAGAATTATCAAGCAATCAGAAAATGATATTGCCTGACAACTAGCCTATTTGAAAAGAATGCTTCCCATTCCTACTTCAGTCCTGAAGAAGTCATGAATCACCTGGCAAAAGCTCAGCAACCTTTTCAATTCAACGGTGCACCCATTGAAAGTTGTAACCTAGTTTCTGTTATGGATTCCCATCGTGAAGGTCTCTCTTACAAACCATGTCAATATAACCATACATAAGGAAGTTGTATAGTTTCTATTACAAAGCATTCTGTAATTACTATTCCATTTATGTGTCACTGCATTTGTGACATCTGTTTGTGTAATAATAACTTTGCGCTGTCTGTTTTGAGGCTATTGTGTGAAGTAATGTCCCACAACTTTGTCCCCAACCTTATGTGGATTGGATCATTTTCAAATTACTTTTGCTTGTATATAAATGTCTTCACAACCAAGGACCAACATATTTGTCAAATTGCTTATCATTGTATGTTCCAAAGAGACAACTCCGATCTTGCAATGATTATCTTCGTCTTGACTATCCGATGACTAGAGTCTTAGCTAGTGATAGAACTTTTACAGTTTTTGCATCAAAAGAGTGGAATAAGCTACCTGTCTATATTAGACAATCTTCATCTACAAATATATTCAAAAAAGTGCTGAAAACTTATTTGTTCCCTCAACATGTTCTTATTGGTATTGTAATTTGTATTTTAAGATGCACCTTCAAATGTAGTTTTAAGTGGTAGTATTAAGGTATTTTGTAATTGCTCTGAGCCTTATGGAAATGGTGCAAATGCTCTTTGTATTGTATTGTATTGTATTGTATTGTATTGTATTGTATAGCACCTATTTGATGTTATAGTACTGTTTTCTATCTTAGTAGAAAGGAGTTAGTGCAAATTGTGCAAGTTACAAAATAGAGAATAGAGGGAGAGGGAGGGAGGGAGGAGGGCGAAATGTGACAATTTGAGCACTTTTGGAAGATTGACAGGGAAGTTTCACCATATCTAAAGTAACCATGGTAACACAGTTTGTCAGCTATTGTATGTGATGAATGTTTAACTTTTCAATTTGTAAGTCACAAAAAATTGCAAACAACTATTGTCAAAAAATGAAAACAAATTTATTAGCGATAAATAAATAGATAAATAATTACGCAAAAGATACTAAAGCTGTGTGTGCATTATCTGGTCGTATGGATGATTGGAAGAGGTTAATAAACTTGGCCTGTATATAGGACAAACAGAAGCTGATTACCAGATAAGAATCACATGGTAAACAAAATAGATAACCAAGGTCACATACAGGCAAAATGGAACCACAGAAATGATGATTGCAAAAATTTTTAAAGAAAATCAGGTGAGAAAACCTTGCTTCCATTTTGATAAATTGGATACTCAGAGAGCCTACTAAAAAGTAACTTACAGAAGCAAATCTGTAGAAATTATATTTTAGAAATTATGAAATATATTGTGAGTGGGATTGTGAGTGTTTATCTGCTATTAAATTGCATTGGAAATTTAGTTCAGGATCCCGAGTTTGATTTTAAAATTAATCATAATTTTTGACATGTACACACACCAGATGGACTTTGAACAAAATACAATCTGATATAGCTGCCCGTTTAAAAATGGTAATAATCTGCATGTTATAGAATATTATTATAGATTATATACATGTAGACTATACAGAATTCCAACAAACACAACTGGTTAATGTAACTTTCTCCAATATGTCAATAATCATTACTCATGTTTAAAACTCTATGGATGTATGTACAGATAGGGAAAGTCAACCATTCAAAATGTGAATGCAGAAAGTCTATAGGCTGAATGAAAAAACATGCAATTCACATTTTAATTAATTGAATTAATTGATGACTTCTAATGCCCGAAGCACTGTTTTGGTAATACAGTTCATTTATATGAAGCTTTCGTAAAAATATTAATAAACTATGTTATGTGTTATAAAAGATTTGAACAGAACCACACTATCAGTATCAATTGTGACCATTCTTTTAAATATATGCAGCCACTTAATTACAGTCTTGCTCTGATTTTATGATCTTGAATATGCCTAGAATGAAAATTGTACTTTAAGTAAGTTTTGTTTGTTTATTATGTTAGTGTTTGTATATTTATTTATACTTATTTGTTTATTATTTTTCTTGTTTGTTTTAATAATGTAGATTTGGTACGTGTAAACTCTTAGCCATGGGGTACTGGTCTGTAACATAACCCCCCCATCGACAAAAATATGTACTTGATGGGGGAAAATGTTCAAATTTACCCAAGAAGATCCAAATAAAAAAAGACATATTAAATCAGGGATAAGAGACAAATCCCTGATTTAACAAAGGAACCACTTTTTCATATTAAACCAACACAATTTATAGTCGGCTTGTGTAATTTTTGTTGATGTTTACATTTATAATGCTAGCATCGTGATTTTCTTTCGTAAGGTTTCGTTTTTTGACCCTTTTTAAAATGACCTCCGACCCCCAAAAGGGTTGCAACCCACAGTTTGGGAATCGCTGTATTAAATTGTTCAAAATATTCTGAAAAATCAATTCAGAGGAGTTAAGTTCACTTATTGAAATTCTACAGCCTCCACCCCCAAAAGAAACAAGTCCTATTGCCGTCTACTGCTGAATGCAATGTTAGGTATTTTGCTGTCTACTGCTGAATGCAATGTTAGGTATTTTGCTGTCTACTGCTGATAGCAATTATGTTAGGTATTTTAATGGCTATCTACTGCTGAAACAATGTTACATATTTTAATTGCCGTCTACTGCTGTTTATGTGACCCTGAGTACATATGTTTTGTAGGAAATAATAGCAGCAATAGTTGTAATGGTAATGCCCTAATGTCCTGCTTTAACCCTTATACACAGTGAAGTCGGATAGATACACTTATCCTGTATTGGCTCATATGAATGTTGGCCTTGATATTAAAAAATAAGCGTGATCAGATTGAAACTTGTGCCAAGTATTGATATTATTGACACGGGTACAAGCTAATTTTAATGTAAATGTATAGTAAATAATAGCTAAGCAGCATAGCAAGGCAGCTTTTAGCTTAAGGTTATCTGGTATCGTGTATTATGTGACATAAAGGTGAATGGCATTTTATGATCCTTTACTATTGAATCTTGCCAATTCAACAAACTGTGCCCCCTGCAAAGATCCAAACTGCATGGTCCTTATTACATTAAATTCCCCAGGCAATCATCATTGTACACATTTGTCACTCTGCATACCTATTGTTTTTTTGTAGTGATCTTATTATATTCTTAATTTATATAGTCACATGGTGGTACCATGGGTGGTTAGAACATTTGATCATGATGCAGAGAGAACGGGGCAGAGACTTGTCATGGGGTCAGGAGAAGTAAAAAAAGTTTTTAATTCAAATATGGGGTCATGTGAAAGAAAAATTCTGCCAGCCACCACTGTCTGTAACACCATCCATAAAGTTCTCAAAATGTCAAAATTCTGTGAAATCATTATTTTTGGTTTTCATTTCAGGGTTATCCCAACTTGCTCTTCTGATAAATCTGGTGAAAAACCATGGTGCTAACATAGAAGCTCATGACATGGATGGTATGACACCGCTTTGTCTGGCTGCCAAGTATGATATGGATATCATTGCTGAGGTAATATATGAATGCAATATTATTAAGGGATCGGATAACAATGGGGGACATGTGAACACAAATTGCATTCTGAATACGAGGAATGTCGTTCTGATACCAAATAATTTAGATTTTTTGAAATTCAAGATATAATACAAATTTAATGGCAAATTATTAAAATTTGACATTTTTGTCATTTCACAGTCGACTGTTCAATATCAAAAATATAACAAATACAAATTTTTTATAATTTGACATAAAATTTATATTATATTTCAAAAAATCAGAATTATTTGATATCAGAAGGACATTTCTCATATTCAGAATGCAATTTGGTGTGTCTGATGTGCTCTCAAGTCCCACAAAAAATACTGTGCAAACATTGCTATCCAACTTCTTTAAGACAACCTTAAACCATTTAAGACATTCTTTAAAATGTAGAGATCTTAACTGAGTTGGTAGTAGACACAAAAAAAGTTTGAAATTATTCAACAACACTCATGTTTTTGTCAGAATAATTTCCGAGTAACTGTACACTGCCATCAGTGGTGCGATACAAGTGAATGACTGATGTATAGTTCTTGACAATGTCCTTTTTGTCCTTTTGGCAGTGTTCAAATCTACTCTGCATAATATTGCACTGTAATTTGTTCATTGGGTGATATTCAAGTGAAATACATCGTCATTGAGTAGGAAAAACCATTGGCCCCTGAACATGTTTAAAACAAAACCTATGTAACCTCTTGGCAGTTTTCTTAACAACATGTTCAATGGCCTAAAGATAAAGCCTGGGTAATCAGTATCCCTAACACCCAAATAATGTGTCAGGAATGAGGCAGTAAAAATGTAAATAATGATCAAGCCTCATCATCAAGGCTTAGCTGCGCTCGTTAGTTAACTGCCTAGAACACATTATTTGGGTGTAAAGGATATAGCAACACCTTGTGACATCTCGCCAGAAGCATCACAAATTTTTAACTCAAGTCCTATACTTTCTTTAACACACAAAATATAGACCAGACAGGTCAACTAATAAGCACTCTTAACGTGGGTCTACTTTTCGGCGTAGTGGTAAAAGCCTAACATTTCCTGCCTATTAAGAGCTGATCAAACTATAACATAATATTTCTACTAATTTCTGGCTTCAGGATCACAATAATTTAAGTTATTAAAGTATCCTTATATAATTATACTTGAAATGAAGTGATGTGACTTAATTTTTATGGCTGGCTCTTTTTATTGCAGATGCTAATATGTGTGCTAGGTGCTGATCCTAATATATACAACCATGTAAACAGGTGGTCTCCACTCCATTATGCTGCCAAACGAAACCATCTCAACATAATTGAGTAAGTATGCTGCCAAACGAAACCATCTCAACATCATTGAGTAAGTTCTTCATTCATACTTTGCAAGCTGTAAACCTACTTTTGGAAAATTTATACCCAAGTTTGTTGGGAAAATGCTATTGCACTAAGCACCAAGTTATGAATACACTTCACATTCTGTATTCTGTATTCATGTAAAACAATTGTCATACAAATTGTTGGAAGTACCTACAAAAGAGACTTCCAGATGCAAGACTATCTTCACCAGATACCACAACCATTGGCTCAAATACTTTGCTAGCACTAATGGCATGCTGATATGTTGTGTTTGGTAATTACCTTGTCTGTTTTTTTCCTCTTTATGATTTTCTTCAAATTTGAATAATAATTGCAGTATATTTTCTGTTTGTCATTATAATGACTTTGTTACGTTATTGTATGTTAATTTGTATACAAGATATTGATATATATTTATTATTGATTGATTGATTGATTGAGTTGATCAAATTGTTTAATCAATCAACAAATCAATTGATCTATCAATTGATTGGGGGAATAAAGGTTGTATCAAACTGAAGAAAAGATTCTCCTTACAAACGCATGAGCAAACTGTCCATTTTTTACTATCGCACATTTCTAGTAACGCGCCAAGAGACTTTTGCAATGCAGCATGCTTTTGACAGGCGTACGCACACACACCACACACTTTGCAATTAGAACCTCGTTTTGACTTTGCAATTAGAACCTCGTTTTGAGATGGCCGTGTGATTGGCGAATTAGTACTTTACAATACATGTGCAGGGTAAATTGTACATACAGCATGAATATTGCATTTTCTCTTCTTCAGTGCATTAAGCAAAAGAGGTGCAGATGTGAACCAAGAAGACAATTTTGCCACCAGACCAGATGATTTAGCTATGCATTGGGGTAATGATGAATGCTGTAAGCTTATTGATTGCTTACGAAAGGAAAGATGTGAAAGACTCAGCTACTTGGCTCAAAAGGTAAGTTGCTATGGTTACTACTATAGAATAACAGGAATGTTTGACTCATGCAGATCAGGGTCACACTATGCTGTAGAGCTTGGTTAGCTTTTTATGTTGTGGACATGCTAAAGCGGGAAAAGTACCTTCCTTCTTCTCTGAAAGCGGCTTTGTAGTTATAGAAATTTTAGGCACAGTTGTGAAGCTTAATCTGTGTCATAGAATGTATGGAATTTTCAATATGCTGGACTCCATAGATGTGGTCCAGGTTTTATATTACCATTAGAGAGCATGGTTGTTGAGCCATACCACTTCTGATCAGTTTCTCACTCAATAAATTCTGTCCCTGTTTTCTTTGTTGTTTTCAATCTCATCTAGGGTAATTTGAAATCCAACTTGGTGCGTTATACTGACTTGTTCAATGCTGATATGGAAGGCAAGACTCTCATCATGGTGGCTGCTGAAGCTAATAGATGTGATAATCTAAGTGTGCTACTCAAAAATTCCAAAAGTCCAATCAATGCACAACATACAAAGGTATGTAATAATGTTTGGGGTGTGCTTTTATACACTGTCATTTGAGGACACATACAAGGAATCACCCCATACAAGTGAACACACAGGAAACACAGATGTCCATGCTTCCTTGATAGTGTTACAAGACCTATATGTGATGCGATCAAACAAAATCAGTCGGAACTCGGAAATATTAAGTTTTCAGTTTCTTATAGGATAGTAAAAAGCATTTACAAAGCTGGATTTTGCAGAAAACCCCATTGAAATTGAACATACAGTTCCAAAGATATGAGCAATTAAATAAAGAGTTTCCAAAACAAGAGGAAACAAAAGGAAATATTTCCTTTGTTTGGCTATATCTCAAAATCAATATTTCCGAGTTCCAACTGATTTTGCTTGATCGCATCACATAATTATTAGCATAAAAATGCTTTATAAACAACATCTGTACTTGAGGTATATAGACTTGTGAGTCCTCAGTTTGCTGTAAAATTTCTAAGTCTGCAATAAGGCAAACAAAACTCACACATATATGTCTTGCCTATGAATGAGAACAGTTAGCCTACAATCTGGGATATCCCCGGTTCCATAAGGCTGTACCACATGCAATTGGGTATATATGTTAAGAGAGTGTATACGGGGTACTCTCCCCAGTTGACCTGTAAACTGTCTCATTTAGGTATACTTCTATTTGCATGGTATCTGTGTATACTTAGACAGGTGTGCAAATACAGTGTTCATGTATGTGTTTAATAATTACACCAATGCCAAAGAAACAAGGTTCCATAGATTACAAAAATAACTCATCATATATTTCTGAATAAATGTATTGCAATGATTTTCAACCTTGTTTTCTTTTTCTTGGTCAGACTGGACGAACTGCCTTAACATTAGCTACAATGAAAGGTCATGAGGTCGCTGTAAAAACACTACTGGGCTTCAAAGCTTTAGCTGGTTTGAGGGACATGATGAGCCATGTAGCACTGCAATATGCATGCGTGGAAGGACATGCACACATTGTTAAAGATCTAGTGGAAGATGTTACTGGTTTAACAGTAAGTATGCTGGATTTCATTATTTGTCATGTTTAAAGAAAATGTCTTTAGGCAATAATATTGTGCTTCTGCTTTACAATATCTTTTTATTGCATAGATTTTCATTGTGGAAATATCTGATATAGTTCAAATAAATAAAGCTGCATGAATTTTGATCATAAGATAATTGTGTAGTGTTTACAAGCAAACTTACCAAAGAGGGCAAAAGTGCAAAATTGTTGTATCTTCCCAAAATGACTTTACTGAGAGAAATGTGTGTGGAGTGTGTGAAAATTTGCAGTTACTAATAAAATGGAACAAAATGATGAGTATGAACAGCACAAATTTTGGTAAATTTTGTGCCGGTATTTTGAGCAACTACTTGCCCAGTTGGGATATGCCACTGTGACATGATCCGATTGACTCAGGCCAATGCTGGCAATGTTGAATTTGTAATATAGGGGAAAATGAGCAAAAAAAATGAAAACATATTAAGAAATTTGGCATTAGAAAACTTCATAACCAACCAAACGCAATAGAGATATGGGAATTTGGTTACATGAAAGCTTACTTCATTAATGGGCAATGATTGTGCAACCTATAAAAAACTCTTTATATCCTAAATCAAATAATTATATAATATTGAATGGCTTCGAGTGTGATACAAGAATATATTGCACGAGATAGAAAAATATTGCACGAGTCGAAGACGAGTGCAATATTTTTCTATCGAGTGCAATATATTCTTGTATCACAACCTAAAATAAGCCATTCAATATTATTATTATTATTTATATCAGGCTTTTGCTATGCGGTAAAATGAATTTAAGCTTACCTAGCCACCGGTTTAACCAATGTGTATTGTAATGTAAGCTTACCTTTTGACCTTCTTGTTTTCTGCTCTTTACTCTCCAAAGACAATTTCGAATAATTATATATAGGTTTATTTGTAGGCCTAGATGTGGATTATATTTCCTAAGGTTATCATCATCCAGAATTGTCGCGAATTAAGTTTGTAATTTTACTTGTTTATATTATACTGTAAGAAATCTCCTGTGAGCCGTTACGGTGTCTGTATTGTTGTGCTGTTGTATCATGACGAGTGTTGGTGCTGTCACCATAGTAACGCGCGACGCTGTACGCGTTATGCGTACAATATTTAAAAAAATATTGTAAAGCATCCGGGTATTTTGCAAATATTGTACAATATACAGTTTTATTGTATCGCTCAAAAGCCTGATATAAATAATAATGTAACATATTGACTGGCAAGAGCTCACAACCATAAAAATGACAAACCTTAAAAAGGAAATTCCTTGAAAGGGATGAGTTATGGCTTAAACGCATGATGTATCAAAATAGATATGCTTTTTTGTATAAAAAAGTTGATACATGCCTGCTTGAATATTCTTCATTCTTCAGAAATTGAGTGACTTTGTCTAGTGAGAGAGCTAGTAAACCTGTCATCCACACCAATTTACAGTGATCTTTGCTTGATGCACACTTCAAATTTGAACCATTTTATACATTCCCCGCCTTCTTTTTATATAATCTAAATTGATGGGTTCTTGTTCAAAATTGATCTTATAGGGTTTATTTGAGGCATTACGGTGTACAAGAGATGAAGAGATTCGTGGAGTTCTGCGTGAAGCCATGGAGCGCAGACAGACACAGATTGTTAACCCAGCATTATTTGAAAGTGCAATGGATGGTGATGCAGACCGCATATTTTGTATCATCGAAGAAGGAGATGATATGAATCCACAGACTGGCACAGGTGACTGGCCCATGTATATGGCTGCTGGTAATGGCCATCTCGAGGTCATGCAACTCTTGTATGAGGTAGGTAATAACAGTCAGAATTTCAAATTAATGCTAATTTAGTTGTGTACGTAATTACATGCGTCCCTCTGCGTCCAGTATGCTTTGATAAAATGACACCAATGCATATTTCAGTCCATAGGGAGCCAGAAAAATTAATGAGAAGTTTTCCAAGTTAAAACGTCAAAGGTAAAGTTTCGACCTCCACATGGGTCAAATTTAACAAATTGCGCAGATTCAAGTTAATCAAAATGTTTTCAAATGGTTCCTCTTAACATAAAAATTCAAATTAATGTAAGTTCCACATACATGGTATATTTTTCCCAAAGTTACATTGGAAAATAGATCAAAGACCATTGATGCCTATAATTGACCATGACCTATTTTACAATGTTACCTTTGACCCCTCTGTACTATGTTCTCCAATAGTTGATCTTGTTCACGTTGAGGGCCTTTTCAAAAATTGGGCACTATGATCCACATGTCCATATCTTGTGCTTTGGACCATTCTGTCCACATCTTGATGAAATCAATCTTTAGCCTGCCTCACTACTCGTTTCATTTGTATTTATTCATATCTGCAGAATGGTGGGGATGTCAGCGGCAGACATCCGAACACCATGTCAACCGTCCTCCATGTCGCTTGCTCAAGAGGTCTCTACAAGATTGTCAAGTATCTGCTTCAGTTTTGCAAATATGGCGGTTATCTTGGATTCTTTGCTACAACCAATCTGTCATGTTATCAGGAATTAGACATCAATTCACTCAATAACCATGGACAGACAGCATTACAAGTGGCTGCTTCCAAAGGTATTACCACTACCAAGAAGTTGATGAAAAAAAGACAAAAAGTTGTTTTAATGTTAGGTGACACTGGCTTGATGTATCAATAACCAATATTGGTATTATTACCTGAAAATATAAATTCTTTAATACTTTCAATACAAAAACTGAAAGTTACTAACATTCATGGCAGCAAAATGCATTGAAAGATTTAGTGTGAAATTTTGTTCTGAATCATGTACAAATGAAGATGTGCCAAGGTGTTTAGCAAATGAATAAGTTTGCAAAATTTATTGCTGAAGCTCCATGGTATTTCATGAAATCAAATTCAATAAAATTGTGATAAATGTGTAGTTGAAAGAAAAGCTGATACCATAGTACAGAACTGTTGATTCTGGCAATACTATTATATATAGAGTTGCAGGGTAGACTGATGCCTCGGAAATCGCATTATGACTCACGGCGGCCAAAGTCGCACCTGTAGCATTTCTTTTGTCTGGTACATTTGGAACACTAGAAATATGTTTTTCAGTCGTCACTAACAAGCATAGCACAAAAATGCGCAGTTGGTTGTCAATGGGGGATTCAGTCTGGTTATGGGGTTTTATGACATTACTACAAAAATGTGTTCATCACATGCATACTTCTGACATTAGATAATGCTTGTCAATATTGATATGTCATGTCAATATTCTGCTGTCCTTAAAACTTACAGGTACAATGCAGTTGGATGGTATTTGATCTAAGTGCCTATTGAATTATCCCCAATTGTGTATTAATTATTTTATCAATAGCATATTTTGTTTCCATATTAATTTGATTCACAATTCACTACTATTTGATATTCTAAATCAATGCTAACTTTTTTTTCCAGGTTACAGCAGGATTGTCAAAATTCTCCTTGAGCACGGTGCTAGTTCAGCAGTTTTGGACCTCAAAGGTCAGCTCTACAAATGTAAAGAATTTGATGGTGTTCAAGTACTGATAGAACGCCACCGTAGGACTCGCACAGAGCAGATCATGTTGTGTATAAAAGACAGAAAACGACTTGGGTACTTACGTAGGATGTGGCAGGTAATTGTTTGTGCATAGAGTGAGAATGATTGGATGGGGATTTTTGATAGCGAGATTTTTACATTTTTATATTATTATTAAGTTCATTGCTATCATATTCTTACTTCTGGACAAAAAACGTGGTAAAAATACATGGGAAAATTAATTCAGAAGCATCGTAAAATGATTAATAATTTCAGTTATTTTCAGATATTTTGGGTAAATTGTGGTAAATATGTGATATAATTAAAAAGAAATTATTTGTCATCATCATTAATTCAAGTTCCCCATCAGATTTTCAGCCTTCATATTATCATCCGCAAACACACAAGGTTGGTCTGAACCCTGGAATTATGGAAACTTTCGGGCCTCATAACTGCTAAAGTGTTGGTGTAAAGTATAAAAAAGTATACATATTTAGAATGGCAAAGACTTGATAAGTTCATCTGTGATGTCAAATTTGGGCCAAAATGCTCATTTTTGGCCCAAAATCCCAAAAAACGTTTTTTTGGCCCACTTTTTTTTCGTGCACTATATGTGGATCCTGGGAAGCTAATTTCTTCAGAAATACCATAACACAATGTAATACGTATTGCATAACAAAGGAGATGGCCTATTACATTGTGGCAAGGAATTTCTGTACAAAATGATTTATGGTAAAGAACCCCAGGAGCCATGTATTGTGGGAGGCTAGTGTATGTTCAAATATGTGCTACAGAGCCATTTTGAAAGTAATGTATGGGATCCCATCCAAAAATAATCTAGCAATTATGCCAAAAATGTCATGACTGCTACACATGAAGAAATGTTAACACATATATTAAAGTACCCTAACATGCAGTTAAGATTATTTGACCTTCTTACTATACTGATGTATGTTTCCATTATGTTTCTTCACTTTTCTTCTTTTCTGTATTTTTATTATTACATGCAGTGTGTAACTTTTTTCATATCAATGAACTGAGCTGATTTCTCTGAACTTGTGCTGCTATCCTATTTCAATATTAAGTTAAATAAAAGTAATTTATTTTACATCTCAAATATTAGAGTTTTTCAAACTTGTTATATGAGCAAACCTGTCTGGTTATTGTCAGTGCGTTATTTATATCATGAATAGTTATGTCGTGATTTTTAGCAGAACCTTCTGATTTTGGAGTCAGCTTAGTGATGAAAACCGTATGTCGCTAACTTTTACTTTAAATTTACCTTTACCAGATCTTTGATCATGAAAGAAATGAGTGATGTTGCTTTTGTTTCTTGACATTTTTTAGGCCAAGTTTCATCCCTCTCAAACACCAAGTGTAATGCTGACATACTTGCAGAGAATCTGGCAGGTCAGACATAGAGATATTATTATGATATAGATCAGATTTGAATGCCACATCATCACATTGCTGCATGCAAAGGGAGCTTTATGCCTGTTTAGATCAGATATAAAAAATCAGTACTCATTTATTTTGTGTTATTTTTCATACTTTCTTTGTTTCACTTTTACATGCTAAGCTTGAACATAAACGTTTAGGTGTGTAGAGACCTCGTCATGTTTGTTGTGTTGTATAATCACCTACATTCTTTTTCTTCAACATTTCAATTTTTTGTGTTACACACATAAGAACACTAGTTTGCAAAATTTGAATATTAGCACACAAACACCCTAGATATATGTTAGTAGCAAAGATTGGTTACATGGTTTCTTTGATTGGATGGGATTCTGTACAAGTATAAGAAGACACTATTATAATCACTCTGTCACTTTATCTCATTTTTAAACATTAGTTGAAATTCACATCATTTCATAAGTCGGACTGGGTTATTCCAGTTGAAACCCATACATCCCTATGGAAGACATGACTTAAGCTTCCACACATGGAGTGTGAATTTGAAGTGGGTTACCTGAATGGGTGACTGCATTTGAAATGCACACTCCCTGTTTGGGAGATTAAGGGCATGTCTTCCATAAGGAGTGTATGGATTTCAACTAGAATACCCATTACATCAGCAAAGAATGGCCATAATTAAGGTTAATGATTATGTCATTGTTTCCTATATTAAAATCTTGACTCAACCTTATGCCCGACTAACAAAATATTAAGATATATTTTTGAACAGCTGAATTTGTGTTGATACAATTATTGCAAAAAGTCTGTGTTTGTTTATATATGTTTTTGTATATGGTATGTGTAAAGGGGGTGTGCATGTAGGTATGTTCCTGCATATATTTATACTTTGATCAGCTCGTAATCGGCGGGCCTTATAACATCGCGGATAAATACCAATATATTTTTATTTTGAGAATTGTCTTGTGACATCTTCCCAGAACATCACAAATATATTAATGCAAGCCCAATACTTTGTCTTCTTTCTTTAACAAACACAATATAGACCAGACAGGTCAACTATAACACTCTTAACTTGGATCTACTTTTCGGCGTAGTGTTAAAAGCCTAACAATTCCCGCCGATAACAAGCTGATCAAATTATATGTATGCGTGCATGAGTATTGTCCTTATACAAATACTACATGGTTCAAGGGGAAATAGGACATACAAACTGTTTTTCCCAGGGTACTTCATGTAGCTATGGGCCTATCACCCTGGGGTTTGTGATGATAAAGGCAAAATAGTTGCCCTATTTCCAGAGCCGTATTTCCATGATAAAAACCATGTAGTATTTGTTTTGGTACACCATACTTTGACTATGTAGGAAAATATAGTCCAAAAATAACATGCAGGGAAATAGTGATTGACCAATGAATTAGCATGATTAACTCACATAATATATTTATGAGGTCTAATAATACAATGTATTCTGTGACTTCTATATCTAATCAAAATAATAAATACAAGCCATTTAAAACCTGAAGTCATTCTTTCTGAAATTCAACATTGAATAGGGGAGTAGGAGGCTACTTTTTCCACCCTGATCAACAAAACAATCTACATGTATTATAAATTAGAAATTATGCTCTTTCGTTATTTCAACATACTTTTCATATTTAAGGATTCTCATTTCATACTGCTTTATCATTTGTGATAGTAACATAAATCAAATAATTAAGGTCCAAGCTTTGTGATGACAATAGTAACAACAACAACAATATTCAGCTTTAAACATTTTTCATCTTCATGTTCTTCAAGAAGGCTGATGCAGTGTCATCATCCATCCATGTGAATAGATCCTTGCATGATATCGCCATCTACATATTTAAACACTTTTGGGGAAATGTATTTCAAAATGCTTCTGCAAATTTTGGTGGTGTACAACCTTCATTTATGAGCATATTGTCTCTGTAGAATCAACAGTAAATGGATATAATTGTGTTAGTTTTTGCTAACTAGGGTTAATAGAAGTCAGATGCAGATATATTATTGATTATATTCTTTGATAATAATAAACATATTTTACTTCGGTGCTCTGCAGTGGGTCTTCAAAAATTGGAAAAACTTTAAGTGCAATTTTCTCAAAACTGCATTTTTTCGTTATACGACAGTATGTCAAAACACCAATGCCACCGATGAAATGATTGTCAAAATTGGGAATTTACACACATAAGCAATAAATGATCATAGTGCTAAGCCAGAAGGTTTAAGATAGTATGTTCATTTAGACATTTGACAGAATTTGGTTGAGCTGGTGCATTAAAAGGGGGTGCTAAAACAGTTGTTACTTGAAAATTTCTCTCGAGGCACTTATTAGGTGAGGGCACTTATTAGGTCAAATAGGGTAATGTGCATACTGTGTTTGTTCAATCTGCCCATCACGCTTGTAAAATTTACGAAATTTATTCATTAATTATCTATGAGCATTGAGCACTGAAATTATTATACTTAAGTTCTCTGGGTTGATAGGATGAACAAATTTTAATCTTTATCCAGAGCAACCAGCACACATAAAAATTGAAAAAACAACAACACACCAGCGCATCTGGTCGGTAAACTATGTGACCTAAGTATTACTAGCATGACACTCTAACCATGTGAGCAACAGAGGTATGCAAAGGTGCCAACACTCCCTGATTTTTTGTACATTCCTACAAACAAATTTGATAACCTCCCTGATTCAGGAAGGTTTTGTACCCATTAGGTTGCATGTAATTCTGAAAACCTGCCTGATTTCTGTGTGAAACCTCCCTGATTGCTGAATGTAAATGTTGGCATCTCTGGGTATGCTGGAGAAGAGAGGAAGATTAAAAAATATAGGTATTACTATTAGGTTTGAATGATGCTCTTCACATTCTTAGTGGATCAGAACTTCATATTTTATAACCATTAAAACCTAATAACTATAGAATTCAATCTTCTGTTTTCCCCCAACATGCCTCTGTTGCTCAGTTGGTTAGAGCACCATGCTAGAAATACGAAGGTTACCAGTTCAAATCTGGCTAGATGCACTGGGTTTTTTTTCAGCACTGGCTGTTCTGTTCAACTGTGAACACTGTTTATTATGTAATGGAAATGTGACACCATCATATATAGCTAAGCCTGTGAATGTAATATGTGTTTCATTTTGTGTAGGCCAAATTTGATCACAATCTACGCAACAAGAATGGCGATACCCCTTTGATGGTAGCATGCTACTATGGACGCACAGAAGCAGTGAAATTTTTGTTGGAATCGGCCATTCAGAGTATGGAAGATGAGGAGAGGGACTTTGAAAGGTAATGTGTGACACGATCTGATCCACTTGGACTAAGTCAGGAATTTTGAAAATTAACATCACTAATTTGAAGCTTACTGATATTGAAATCCCTGGCATATACTTGGTTATAAAGTTACAACATTTTATTTGTCCATTTTCTTATGTTTTTTATTTATTTTTGCTCCTTATTTTTGCCTATATCTCAATTTCACTATTACCAACTGCGGTCTGATTGAACCATATCATGTTAAATTTGGTTTGATGGGAGTTTCCTTAATTACTATTCATTTCATGACTTTAGTGGCAGTACTGGTGGGGCATGCAACTTCCCCTTGTCAAAACAAGAAATTTATGGAAAAAATCTAATTTTCAGATTCAAATATTTGTGCACTTTATAAGTGTATGCTATTACTAATATGGCAGTGGGTAACAATCTGAAAATTAGATTTTTTCTATCAAATTACAACAATTCATATTTCAAAGCATCTTAAAACCAGTAAATAATTATATACATGATTTGAAATCTAAAAATGCACAAAATAAACAAGAGTGGCTGCAAAGAACATCACATCTGCACAAGATTAAACATTATATGCTAGTATAAAAAGATGTTTTAAGATGTGTTTTGAACTGATCAACTGAGTTTTTGAATTGCACAGCTTTGGCACAGTTATTCACCCTCAAAGTTATGGTGCCACACTGATGACCTTAAAATCAAACTGAAATCATGAAGATAGTGAGATGATGAAATCTAGAATGTGTTAAATATTTTCAATTTGTGTTATTTAGGTCTATGCAGCAATGGAGAAGAGACTCTGATGATGACTCAGGCACCTTTGAGAAATCACATTCCCCAACTCAAATCAGAAGAAGTCTAGGTAAGGACAAGATTATTATATTGACATAACCCATCATACCCTAATATTTGGGAGGTGAAAAAGTGTTTTGATGTATTTTGAAACATGATTGGAAAATGCACCCAAAAGCACACATTTTCTCCAGCTCGTCATCAATGCCAACAATGCCAACATAACAATTATAACAATAATTTTGCCCAGTGTTTAATTAAAATTAGTTGTTTCATTGTAAGCAGTGCATGACTCAACTTTTTTTTGTGACCCAATGCGAGTGCTAAGTAATTGAAATGCTGTAACCATACTCATGTAAATCTATTTCATCTATAAGACCACCCCTTGTCTGTCAAAACATCAGAAAAAATGGTAGATGCTGGTATAAGACAAGACTTGATAGCATCCTCAAAAGTCAACTAAAAATTTCATAATATGCATCCATTTTAGTAATAACAGTTGTTTAGAGTTGGTAAGTTGCAAGAAGAATATTTCCTCATATTTTAGTGTGTTAAAAGTGCACCTTTCAATGTTGTTATACCATTCAAAACCTTTTGACATGTTCATATGTCAGATTGATACTGTAGTTGACAATTTTGTGGTACCCATTTTGTTTTACAGCTAGTCTAGCAGACATGAGCACAGACATGTCAACAACAGACTATAGCGATCAAGAATTTGCTGAGCGCCAAGAGCCATACTACACCCAACGTGACCATACCGAGAGACGTGAAAGTTCAGCATATCATCGCAGAAGAAGGAAAAAGAGAGCTCAATTCATGATGGCTAATGCAAGCTTGGATGAAGGGGACGAGGCAGTGGGAGGTGTTGAAGGCGGATATAATACATATAGACCAATCCCATATGTGTCAGATTCAGAAATGTTTGAGGATTCATATGAAGGCCAGCCTAAAGGTTAGTCCTCAAGTCAAATATATGTGACGTGTGCTTTATTGTCTGCTTATACATGCACACTGACATTTTATTTTGTATGTATAAGTGGGTGGGGGTGAGGAGGGGTGTGTGTTTGTAAACAAGGACACACATATGAAAAATCTCTGTATAACAGTGGACTTGTAGGAATTGTGGACGTCCACGGTGCTTAGACGGAATGTCTAGATCTAGATGTAAAATGCCATATGAATGTGTAATATCACACATGTGGATATAGGGTGAGCATATTACATGCAGTAGACTTTGTGTGGCGATCATTTCAATTGTGGTTCAGAACTCAAAACCGTGATCCAGTTGACATAGTAATAATTGTAGCATGTGTAACACTTCATTGGTGAAGAGTGGAGTGGACCTAGTCAAATTAAAGCTTACAATGTACCCAAATGCAGTATTGCATGAAGGAAAAGGATCAAGAAATGACTTTCTAACCTTCTGTCAAATGTCATAGATTAAAGAGGTACAGGTAGCTCCCCAACAGGTAAAGTTTGTGTACTTTGTATGCAGTGAGAATTCCCATATTCATGAGGGCCAATCATATTTTATCGACAATCTCTAACAGTTACGCATGAGTGTTTTTGTGCTATAGAGCGTTGAGTCCTTTGTGTTTATGCAAAGTCACAATAAATACGTTGTATGAGCGTAGCAGTTTTGTAATGTCCCACTTCATGGAAAGATGGCCCTCATTAACAGATGATGCTGGGACTTTGCTAGTTGGTGAATCATCTATAGTTTATTAGTCTACTCATCATTTGTTTGACAGCATCTATTACATGAAATGTTATATTTGCTATTGGTATAGTTTAGATTAATGTGCCATTTCATCTTTTCATAATCTTTTTATTTTGTTTACAAGTGCCCGAATAACATTTGGTTTCTTTGCTGAAGAGCTGTTGTATATCATGTTACCCACACTATATCACATTACTAACCATACTAACTGCACTTACTACTAATTATTTACTAGGTTATGGGGCTTACAACCCTAGTTTACCATCAATTCGTTCAGGAGCTAGTTTGCACCCTCCACCATCTGGCACTCACCCATCCCCCTCCTATAAGACTGCCCTATACTAACCCACTTTATTTACATGGTAAGTATACTACCTGTATGCATGGAACATACTTGTAAAGAAATTAGACTTAGAGGGGGCAATCTCTGTATAGTACTGTGTAGTCATGCTAGGGGAAATACCCCATATTGGATTGTAATGCATGGGGAATAAATAGTGTGCCTGCAGTGTTTTCAACAAAGGCTAAAGTAAAGGATAACTTGTAACTTGCAGTGTGAGTGTTGCAATCGTTCAAAATGTGTAATCGGCTAAAAGCATAAAAGAAGAATTGCAAACATACAGGCATGTAAAATTGCACCCTCAAAAAAGAATTCTCTGGATGTACACTATTTTGCCTTCCATGAGTGACAAGCAAACTTGGTGGAGTATGGACACTCTTAATCTTATATCTTTTTCTCTTGTTTATATTAATATGGGTAGAAATTTGTGCTTTTTGATAATCTGATGAGATGCATACACTATTCACACTTTTGTTTCTTACTGTCAATAATAATAATTTTTCAAAAGTATTTTGGTAGTGCTTTGTCAGTAGCAAATTTTGGCTCATGTGTAAGTCTTTTTTTTAAATATTAGATTAAATGCTGTATGTAGCGGTGTAGGGGTGTGTAGGTATGTTCCATTTTGGGTTTTTCTTTTTTCCCCAATTTCAGGAGATCCGTATGGGGTACTGTGACATCTTTTTCTTTTTTTTTTTCTTTTTCTTTTTCATTTTCCCTGTTTCTTTTCTTCTTTTTTGACGAACCGCGAAAGCCGGATTACAACTTGCCAGTAGGATTTGCAAGTTTTACTTGCTGTATTCTTGTGTAAATATTGGTAACACTGGCTCCAAATATTCCTAGACTTGACCAAGCTTTGGGGTCATTTAGTATATATAGAAGGGTTACACATGATACCATTTGATACAGAGTTTGAACACCATGTGTTTAACCTACATTGGTTTACTAATATAAATTACTGAATTCACTTTCAACTAAAAAGATGTCTAACATTTTTATGTCATTTGGAATTTGAATCTGCTCATTACTGCTAGGTTATATTCCCACACCTGGTAGTACATTATCCTCGCCTTATTTAAGGACTAGACTAGGACTGCCCTTTATTAGATCCGCAAGCAAACATGGTGAGTTAAGTAAATTCTTACCAGGAATAATTCTGCTAGATACCTTTTGCACTTGATGCTTATGATATCCGTAACGGTCGTGTGTCTTGAGCTCGCCACCAAAAAAAGGTGGCGACGTTACATTTTGCCAAAGTCGACTCAAAACAAATGATGATATCTCTGTCAAGCAAGAAATTATTGTCATGCTTGTGGTCTCATTTGATTGCTAAATAAAATGCACTTTCAACCCTGTAAAAAGAAATACTTGAACTTCTTTAATACTAACACTGTGCTTCATAGAATTCAGAATGGGCAGGGTGGCGGTGGTGGGGGATGTGGTGGTGGGGGATGTGGTACACACAAACTCTATGGGATTGGTATTTTAGTGCGTAATCTGCTTCTGTAAAGGCTGTAAATTGGATTTGGACTCTATTTAGCATCTAAAAGACTCATGGTCTTACAGCTAAACAATTCTACTAATTGTTTTTAATCATTTATGATTGGTTTAGTCTAGAAAATACAAACTTTTCCATACAAAACTACCTGTTGTCATATTAAACACTGTAGTAAGTAATGCAGATGTCTTCAAAATCTAAAAGTTACTGTAAACTTTTAATTACTTATCCTATCATAGTCAAAGTATAGATTTTCTGAAGGGAAATTTGACGAGGAATCTAAATATGGACATATTTTTTCTGTATGGGTTAGGGGGAAAATGTTTAGGTTCAAAGTATGTTGAATTGTAAAAAAATCTAACATATTTTGGGACACCCTATATTCCGAGATTACCAAACAGCTGTGATTTCGGTTTCTTCCAAAGTCAGTTGGCTCTCCATATCCTTTAACCAAATGAATGTTGTTTACTTCCAGTTTATTACTGTAAGTTGGTAATAAGCAATGCATTGAGTGACCCATTTTTTATCAAAATCTTTTTATTCCACCCTGTATAACTTGCAGGTCACCCTGTATAATGAGTTGAAATGTATATATTTGAATTGCTTATGCCTTCAGCTTTCCAAAAATGTATACTTTTGCTAGTTTAGGGTTGATGATTGTCGAGATAATCTAATTAGAAACCCGGTTGGTGTAAAAATTCATAATATTTGTCATGTAACGCTAAGGGTGGCGAGTTCAGGACACACGGCCTAACCTTAATCATAACCCTAACCTCAAATTATTCCATCCCCAACCTTAATCATAACCCTAACCTCAAATTATTCCTTCCCTATAACCTTAATCATAACCCTAACCTCAAATTATTCCTTCCCTATAACCTTAATCATAACCCTAACATCAAATTATTCCTTCCCTAACCTTAATCATAACCCTAACCTCAAATTATTCCTTCCCTAACCTTAATCATAACCCTAACCTCAAATTATTCCTTCCCTAACCTTAATCATAACCCTAACCTCAAATTATTCCTTCCCTAACCTTAATCATAACCCTAACCTCAAATTATTCCTTCCCTAACCTTAATCATAACCCTAACCTCAAATTATTCCTTCCCTAACCTTAATCATAACCCTAACCTCAAATTATTCCTTCCCTAACCTTAATCATAACCCTAACCTCAAATTATTCCTTCCCTAACCTTAATCATAACCCTAACCTCAAATTATTCCTTCCCTAACCTTAATCATAACCCTAACCTCAAATTATTCCTTCCCTAACCTTAATCATAACCCTAACCTCAAATTATTCCTTCCCTAACCTTAATCATAACCCTAACCTCAAATTATTCCTTCCCTAACCTTAATCATAACCCTAACCTCAAATTATTCCTTCCCTAACCTTAATCATAACCCTAACCTCAAATTATTCCTTCCCTAACCTTAATCATAACCCTAACCTCAAATTATTCCTTCCCTAACCTTAATCATAACCCTAACCTCAAATTATTCCTTCCCTAACCTTAATCATAACCCTAACCTCAAATTATTCCATCCCTAACCTTAATCATAACCCTAACATCAAAGTATTCCTTCCCTAACCTTAATCATAACCCTAACATCAAATTATTCCTTCCCTAACCTTAATCATAACCCTAACCTCAAATTATTCCTTCCCTAACCTTAATCATAACCCTAACCTCAAATTATTCCTTCCCTAACCTTAATCATAACCCTAACCTCAAATTATTCCTTCCCTAACCTTAATCATAACCCTAACCTCAAATTATTCCTTCCCTAACCTTAATCATAACCCTAACCTCAAATTATTCCTTCCCTAACCTTAATCATAACCCTAACCTCAAATTATTCCTTCCCTAACCTTAATCATAACCCTAACCTCAAATTATTCCTTCCCTAACCTTAATCATAACCCTAACCTCAAATTATTCCTTCCCTAACCTTAATCATAACCCTAACCTCAAATTATTCCTTCCCTAACCTTAATCATAACCCTAACATCAAGCTATTCCAAACATAACCTATTAACCTATGATGGTTAGGTGCAAAAGGTATTCCAGACTTATATCCATTGATATGGTGCAAAATGGCATGTGCTTTGCTGGATGATGTCCATGCATGATATATGTACAGGCATGTCAGGTATTTTCAGTTCAAATATTTGCATTCAAGTTTGCTTTCTTTTTGAGATTCTTTGATTTTCATTGTATTCTTGCATTTGGTATATGGTATGTGGTATTATTTTTACCTTTCTCATGATAAAATCATATGATTTGGGGTATTTATTTCCAGTTTTAGCATGCAATTTTATTTTCCTGCATGTTTTTTGAATGAGGTATTTATAATTTTAGTTGGTTTCAATTCACTAAGAAGTTCAATATTATTTGGGACAGTTTTGACACAACGTATTGTTTGCATTCATATAATTCAGCTTGGTATACAAATTGGGCTCAATATAAATAAACTTAAACAACAGGTATAAAGTTTTTGAGTTGGTCAATGTTGCTATAGATCAGCGTTGAAGAGTGTCTAATTTTGTCCTCTAATGTGCACTTGTCATAGTGTATACTTTGTGCCTGACAAAAACCACAACATACATACTGTGTAAGAGGCATACAACGATACATGTATGTGTTGGACATGAGTACTGGTACCTATTACTGTATATTTGGGAACTGTCTTATTCATATTTTTACAACAGATGCTATACAAAAATATGTTGGAATGTGGTGTTCTGCAGTGGTTTTATTAATTGAATACCTGAGTGGAAGAAGGGCCCAACCCCATCAAAACTGTTTTTGAGATATTAAGAAAAAACTTAATATTTGGAAAAGTTTTATAGACGGAATGTTTTCATGTAGAAGCATGTCATATGTTAGCTAGAAAGTATATAGCAGTGAAAAGCAGATTTCGTAGATGAACAAAATTCCTCTTTAACCCAATATTGTAATTTTTGTAAAAAATTGGAGTTGGGCCCTTCTTCCACTCAGGTATTCAATTGCATTCACAGCTGCATGTAAAGCAACAATGTGTTTTCTATCATCTTATTATTATATAGAATAAGACCAGGGGGATTTTATGATGTTTACTTGTTGCTTGTGTTTTGCATGTGCCTGGCAAACTTTGATATTTAAAATCAAAGTTTGCACTTAAAAGTGCATGTTTTTATGTGTGTAATCTGTATCTATTGCAATCATGCCAATAACATGCTAAGAAACTGCTACCTGTGCAAAATTTTGTAAAATATCAATTATTATTTGATTTTAGCTTTTCCTGAAAGATGCTTGATTTGCACTATTTTGAGTGGGAAATTTTCATGTCCAATCCTGATCGCATCATCAGCCCTACTGATCATCTGACGGTAAAAGTTCAATGAAACAAAGAAGCAATTTATGTGAAACAGGAGGAGCTTTCACTAAATAAGACAGGCAGCCTACATCATAACTTGGCCGGGGCTTACAGTCCAGCAATCAGGAAGATACCTCTCAGCTTGAACTCAAAAGTGATGTGTGATACAACAACATCTACTTCATAGGACAATGAACTTTTACTCTTAGAAGATCAGTAGGGCCGATGATACGTTCAGGATTGGATGTGGACAATTTATCTCTCTAAAAGTAAGTCCAGTTGACTGGCTTATTTATAGTTCAAATATTAACATTGTTTACTATCTGTATGAATGATGATCTTCTCAAACGCTCCACTGTGTTGTAAGTTGTCTGACTTTCAAGAAATAAGATCACTTTGTGCTATTCCAGTTGAAATTCATTCACCCCATCTATGGAAGATATGACCTTAATCTTCCACACAGGGAGTGTGATTTCGAAATGGTGTTACCGGAATGTATGACTCCATTTCAAATCTACACTCTGTGTGTGAGACTAGGAGATTAAGGACATGTATTAAACTGGGGATGTATGATTTCAACTAGAATAGCCCATTCTAAAAAAAAGGTTGGAAACGCCTTTACTAAAATATAAACTTGTGCAAATATATGAAGCATTTCTTCATGATTCAGAAAATGTACAAGTTCAGTTGCAATGAAATATTGGCAATTTAATATAATGATTTGGTTCTATTCCTAGGATACACTGATGTACCAGGACGCCTTGGTGGTCGAGGCAATAACAGCGTGTATAGCTATGGTGGTGGCACTCTCAGTATGTGGGGTGGTATGTCAGATACATCAGGTGGAAGGATCAGTCCCAGTATGAGTGATTACTTTGGTCAACCAACTGGACCATCAATATTCCAAGGTATATATATAGGTCATATGTGGGGTGGTATGTCAGATACATCAGGTGGAAGGATCAGTCCCAGTAAGAGTGATTACTTTGGTCTACCATATTCTTGCTCAGGTTCATAGAGCAAGTGTCCTCTCTCATAACATACATGCATATTACAAGTTGCCCATGTAAATTACGCAAGTGGGACATAATTAACCTGATCTAATTAGTCAATCGAGAGCTCATAATTTAATATCAGTTTTTGTTGTACAAGTCCAGAATACTACTCACATTTTAGATGTTTCATCTTCTAAATGACAAGTTATTTAAAGAATCTGGAGTTCCCTTTCACATACACAAATCTCACAATTGACATCCCAGAAAATATACTGATGAACTCTAAATAATGTAGAGTCACTTATTACACCAATTCTGACATCAGTGAAACCATCTGAAGATAACTATTCCACACATTCAGTGAATTAATGAACTCCATATTGGTCAACCTTGCTTTACCTACAACCAATAAAATCAAATAATTTCTACACATGCACCGCTTGTATTTCAACAGGTAACAAAGTGAACCACCTGTGTGCAGTGAACCTACGAGATGGTTCAACATGTTTCCATAGAGCAGTAGAGTGTGCTGATCAGAAAGCAGGACTAGCCATACTATGCTTACTCCTGGCTAAGGATAAATCCATGGTGAACACACAGAACATCAAAGGAATGACACCATTACATCAAGCATGTCAACTTGAGAAGAAGAAGATTGTCAAGAAATTAGTGGTAAGTGTGCTCACAATTATTATTATCAATTAATAAATAATTTAATATTTTAGTATGTGATCTCAACACAAATTTTCGGTCACAGCTTTGACCTTCATCTGCAGACTGGCAACCAAGTTAGGAATCAGTGACCTTTTGGGACAACAAGTTGGCTTGAATAACTTGAATAACCAGGACTCGAGGTATTTCAAAAGGAGTATGAATGCGGCTAGCTACATCAGATTCAACCAACTATCACTCAACTCTGATGAGGGTGATATAAGTAACCAAGAATGTAGGGGTGAGTTTGTGGTCAAGTGTCCAAAAGGTCACTAACACTAATCACCCTCTAATTTGCTAGTGTTTTGATGAAGATCAAAGTGGTGAATGAAAATCATGTATAGACCTAAAGCTTGGTATTAAGATCACAGAATAAAATAATAAATTATGATGTGGACCAACACAGGTGAACGTTTATGCTAATTGTTATTGTCGGCCATTTTATTTTCCCGGGATAAGAGGGACCTCATTTCAATGAGAGAAGCAGTCTCTGTGGAGGGACTAAGTCAGATTGGGAGGAACAAGGAAAAATTCTGCATAAATGTGCATGATTTCTTTAGGCTTCAACTAAAACTGTTCCATAGAGTACAAATTGTTTGTTCTCAAAAATATGAAATAAATCTTTTTGAAGTGATCTTTAAAATATTGCAGCTAGGAAAATGTGTGTGTCAGTTTACAGGGACAACTCACAGATGGAAATCTATAACAGGCAGAGCAGTTATGCTCAAATTACTTTAATTAAAATGAGAAATTTGGACAAGTACTATAAATTGTATTTAGCATCTATAATAAAAGTTTATTTCCTTATAAATGTTCAAGATATCACTTTTTTTTTTTACTTTCAGTCTGTGGAATATGTAGATATAAATATCCGCACACTAGATGGTAAACTTCCTGAAGATTTGACTCGATCCAAACGCCTCGCTAGACTGGTACAGAGTGCTAGAGAAAGACCAGCTGATGGGTAAGTTTTGATGCGCCAAAATCAAAGAAATTAGACATGAGAATTCCTGTGTATAGCCACATGCTATGGAAATCTGACAAATTGGATTGTTGTTCATTGTGACCAAAACAGTGTGTCTCTGACTTTTTTCAGCAAGTATTTGGTATCTCATACGCATGGGCAAAAGAATTGAGGGAAGGTGACTATTTTGTTGGTAAGGGGTAGATAAAAACTGGTCAGTTGGGAATGGTTGATCAGAATAGCTAGGTCATTTTTATTATTTATAATGATTTGCCAGGTACCAGTCTTGTACTCTTTATAGATCAATAGACCAGCTGTTCTACATACTTCTGTTGGGGTAATTTTATCTTTTCTCTTTCCAATGCCTTTCAGAATAAGAACGCCATCACCATTTGGAGATGGTGTACCTACACCACCACTGAGTAGCGTAGGAGGTGCTAGCATAGATTTTGACAGACTTACTGAAAGATTTGAAGAATTAAAGAAGAGTGGTCACCGCGGCTCAAAGCACTGACCAGAGTGGTCACCATGGCTCAAAGCACTGACCATAGGTACACACAAGTCTTCCTGTAGAGTGATTACAATGGCTCAATGCACTGACCATAGGTGGACACAGGTTTTCCTGTAGAGTGGTCATCATGGCTCAAAGCACTGATGAGGGTGATACAAGTAACCAAGAATGTAGGTACATACAAGTCTTCTTATAGAGTGGTCACCATGGCTCAAAGCACTGACCATAGGTACACACAAGTCTTCCTGTAGAGTGGTCACCATGGCTCAAAGCACTGACCATAGGTACACACAAGTCTTCCTGTAGAGTGGTTGCCATGGCTCAAAGCACTGACCATAGGTACACACAAGTCTTCCTGTAGAGTGGTCACCATGGCTCAAAGCACTGACCATAGGTACACATAAGTCTTCCTGCAGAGTGGTGACCACAGCTCAAAGCACTGACCATAGGTACACACAGTCTTCCTGTAGAGTGGTCACCATGGCTCAAAGCACTGATCATAGGTGCACACAAGTCTTCCTGCAGAGCTTAACTGATGTACATTCAGATAAAACTCTGTTGCCAAAGTTTGTTACAGGTGTTCTATTACTGCCAGTATTTTCTATTGTCATAGCAATGATATCAGGTGCTACTGTGCCTTTATGTATTTTGTGGTTTTGGTATAGATTTGCATATAAACCTCATGTGTAAGTGTTGAATAAAATATGTATCTAAACATGGGATTACACAGTATTTCATGTTATCACATTAATGAAGTAGTTTATATGTACACACTCATACTGATAAATTTGAATTTAAGCATTTCCTAGTATGTTAAAGGACTTGTACATAGATTCTGGTCATTTGATGGCAAATGCTATCACATTACGTTTCACTACCTGGAAAGAATTGATCAAAAATTGATCAAAAATTTAATTCCCTTCTGAGGTTCGTATCTGTCAATGAGTTGACCAGATCACAAGGATGTCATTATAGCTAGAGGCAGTATATAACACAAATGGGTCAATGAGTCACATACCTTGTGTGGTATTTGGTTCCCACGAAGTGAGTTTTGCCTGATGCAATTTGTGTTTAAATGTTGATCCCTCAATACAAGAGTTATAACCGTCGATTTGGTTGAAAAAGGAGGTTAGACATGATCAAATCTGTCCAAGTAACAAAACATAATGCAAATGTACCATTTTCCATACATGGTCACATTTGGGTTCAATACCATAATTGATGATCAAGTAGCTACAAAGTGATGTTTGTCCATTTTACAGATTTGTCAATGTTTCTTCGTTGCTGCATGTTATTGTGATAATATATTACTGGTTCTTTAAAGAGGTGTGACCATATCAATAGCTCCCTCATTTTTTCCATCAAAACTGAGATTTGGGTATCAGAAGCAGCTTATATTTTTCTCATTTCATCAGTAAAATTTAATACCGGAGTCATGTTTTGTTTGGATGTTATTAACAAAAACATAGTGAATTGTGGCAACCACACCAGGGGGGTGGGTATGTATAATGGGGCATTGTTATACACATTTTTTTGCTTCTCACATCAAAACTGCTGGGGCAATACAACTCAGAATTTGGAAATATATGTGTAGGGCCTTTACGATATGCATGGTTTTCCTGAATTGGTAATATTTTCCGCATCAGAAATCATCATATTATCATGTTCAATCTTGTGTAAGTTAGGCCCTACTGGACTCATCAAAATTTTCATAACTGCACCAAAATCAAATGAATGGATTATAACAGCTAGTGAAAATATTTCACCTCAAGATTAAAATATCTGCAGTTGATATTTGGTTTTATGCATCATTGGGATATATATATATTTATAAGCTGTTGTACAGTCAAATGTTGCAGCTGTGCCATGTACGATTGTACGTGAGAAAAGAAACAGTATTCTTTACCACTGAAATTATTAGTTAATTTGTATGTAAAATTAATGTCAATTATTATATCCATGTTTATTGTATGCAATACAAATTATTATATGTAGCATAATATATAGCATTTCAAATATTTATTTTGTTAAAACTTGTACAGATAATACTAACTTTTTGTGCATTTGCACACTCACTTAAATATCAAAATGTTAACAGTACTAATCATAAGTTGCCTTTTTAGTTTTAGCTTAATTACTAGAGCCATTTTACACTTTGAGGTTCCCATTCAGGGCTGAATCTCTAAGGAAATCATTTGCAGTGTTAAGAAATAAGGCAGGCCCGCAGGTAAAAGGCCTGTCAAAATCATTGTGGACCTGCTGATGCTGATGCAGGCCCATGAAATTTTGTTACCATAGTCATCAATGCTTCCCTGCTATTTGGCTTGAATTGCGAATACGAGGTCTTGAAAAGTCACATGTTTGTGGACCAATGTAACATTACACAAATGCCCTTAAAAATTGTGGCTTATTTCTAACACTGATCATTGGCAATGCCTACTGTCAATTATTTGTATAGTTTTGATTTCTGGACATTGCCTTTTTCAAGCATATGATGATAGAAACACGGGTGCTTAAGGGATTGTTGATCCCGGAGCTATCACTGATCTAATGTTCGTTTGTCAAGCTCAGTCATAGCCTGAATTCTTTGGATCTCAATTTCAGGCACCATTTTATCAAAAATCCTAAACAGTACTGCATCAGCAACTCAAGAATTGTGAGGAATTCAGTCTAGCATTCACAGCTATGGTCAAAATGGCAAGGGTGTTGTTTACTGGGGTTTTTTTGTGCCATAAATATACAAATATTTTAAGTGTGAAAATTTTGGAAATATCTTCTACAGGGGGAGTATGAATTCAAATGGAATGAAAACATTAGGCAGCTCCATTTGAATGTCATACACCCTCTGGGAAAGATTCAACCTGAATCTTCCACAGGAGGGTAAGGTTTAAATGGAGCTGCCTAATGTGCTCATTCCATTTGAAATTCATACTCCCCCTGTGGAAGGTATTTCCAAAGTCTTCCACAAGGGGGAGTGTTGATTTTAAATGGAATAGCCCAACAGATCGTTGAACCTCCCCTTTGAATTACAAAACTAGTTTTGTAGGATTTCACTGATCTTTTGGTTTCTTCCCTATCAATTAGTGAAAAGAAACCATAACTGCTATGAAGTTAATATATTTTAAAGTTAATTATTAACTTATTAGGCTATCTATTAAGGTGGTAATACACCCCTGATATATTTTGTGACTAACTTGGCAGTTTTTCTCACAAAATAACTAAAAGTTATGTATATTATAGGGGCAAGGAATCCAATTGAATACCTGAGTGGAAGAAGGGCCCAACTCCAATTTTTTACAAAAATGAGTTGGACTCAGCATTTTATTGCCAGCAAACTGTTCTTCCTTGTGTGTTGAAGATGAGCCAAAATTCACTCTCTAAATAGTCTTCCACGTACACTTAATCATGGTTTTCATGGAAGAAAGGCCCAATTCCATGGAGTTGGGCCCTTCTTTCACAAATATTGGGAGGAATTTTGTTCATCCATGAAATCTGCTTTTCACTACAATAAACTTTCTTGCTGACATATTACATACTTCTACTTGTGCAATTAATGGATAATTATTAAATTTCTGTAGCTATTTATAACACATCTGCTTACGGAACTGGCACTTACAGTATATTAGTGGAAGAAGGGCCCAACTCCAGCTTGTATTAAGACCTGTACCATTGCCATGGAAACATAATAAATTTCGAATGTATGTAATATTGTATATTCGTGTATTAAAGGTCCCCTGAATATGAAAACATTCTGTCTATGAAACTTTTCCAAATATAAATTTTTTTTCTTAATATCTCAAAAACAGTTTTGATGGAGTTGTGCCCTTCTTCCACTCAGGTATTCATTACTTCACTGAAATTTCAGTGATTCAAGACAAGTGGTTCATTATGTATGTTAAGAAATTAGGTCAATTCTTGCAGGACCTCTTATCATAAATAATGTACCGCTTGTCTTGAGTCACTGAAATTTCAGTGAAATAACTGGATTCCCTGCCCCTATAATATACATAACTTTTGTTACAAGTGTGTTATTATTTTTTGAGAAAAATGGAAAAATGCAAAAATAGTCAAAAATTTATCAAGGGGTGTAGTACCACCTTAATGCAGCCTTAGTAAATAATAATTTTTCAGGCACCCTATTAAAAATGTTTTAATATTGTACAAAATGACTGCACAATGTTATATTTAACAAAATTGGATTGAATTAAAGGTTTTGAAAGTTACCTTTTAATAGAGACCATAAGTTGGTGAAAATACCAAAGGTGATCAAACTTAATACCAAAGCAGATGATATGAAGAAATGATTTTGATATCCTTATGGGATTTTCAGCATGGGTGTGAAAGGCAAGTGTGATTAAACCCATGGGCACTACCAGCCAAATTATAGACCTCTAAGAACTCTTTTGATTGGTTATAAAGAGAGCTATATATCAAGTATTGAGCCAGTCAGAAATATGGTAAGAATAGTCAGTAGAACTGAAAGCCTAAAATTGCTGAGAGATCTAAAAGCTTGTATCTGGTTGGTTATGATTATATGTGACACAATCTGGTCCATGGAGGCCAAAGGTGGCAAATATGAAATTGAGATAAAGGCAAAAATATGGAGTAAAAACAATAAAATACATAAGAATATAGACAACACAAAACTTCTTAACTTAAAAACCAAGTATGCTAGACCTTTGGTGTTTTCAGCCAAATGTTTGTACAAGATAATAAATATTGTAACTTAATTTTCAAAATGTCTCCTTTGGCCTCCCAGCCATGGACAAGATTGTGTCACATATTAAGTGAGAAATGCAGTAGTGCTCATGGGGTTAATACCCTTACTAGGATGTCTTCCAAGTGATCAAAATTATTTTGACACCCTTATCAGGACTTTTTGACACCCTTATCAGGACTTTTTCCATATTTGAACTGAAACTGTTCCTTGATGTTCCTCCTTTATTGTCATTCTCCTGGGCATTTATTGTGTAACTAAATATTGGTTTGGACCAAAAAGCTAATTTTATATGGCGGTGTACTTTATTATAATATTCTTGAAATATTTTGTGAAAGCAAATAAACTTTATACTGAAACTGAATACTTTCCTATATCTGTTGTTTCTTATTTTTAGTGCTGTGTTGACTTTGTTTAATAAAGGTGAAATAGTTATAAACTCATGCAGAATTTTGAAAACAGATATGAAAAATACAAATGTCAAAAATCAAGGAAATGCTGTGAATTTAATTGGAGAAGACCCGAATCAACCATGTTAGCAAAATATTATTAACACCCATACTCTCTGCGATGGCTATTTTATAGTTTTCCATAATATGAAGGTGATACATCATACCAAACCTTTGATTGGTAGCTGCAATTGGTCTTTGCCTGACAAGTGTGTATGTGTGTTACAAACTGTTTGGGTATTTAGCCCTTTGAGTATTACCCAATGTGGAAATGGCATAAAATGCATGTCATCCATGCATGATCTCGGTAGCATTGATGGTGGAGATTGGTGAAGTAATTTGTCATTTGTTGCATATTTGTGAAGTGTATCAATCAGGGTGTACTTTTTTGACCAACCCGACATACTGAAAAAGCATAATTTACACAAAAATGCAACTTACTCTGAAAGTGTTGCTACCGTTTGAATTATAGATGCATGAGAAAAGGAAGATATTGTTTCACTTCCACATTGAAAACATATCAATGATATCGTTATGAATTGCAGACAGCGAATCCGGATTCGCTTTTGGTAAATTCATTTTACGCATGCATTACTTTTGAATTTGAGAACAAGGGATCAATACTGTATATAATAGAGGGCAGCATATCAATTTTTTAACGGAGATCAGATGATAACAGCATAGTAAGTATTCAAAAGAGGGCGGTATAGAGGGTTAGCTAGCGGTGCATCGCAGTACGGTCAACGACGATAACCGTTAAAAAGTCGATATGCTGCCCTCTATAGGTTAAATATTGATCCCTTGTTCTCAAATTCAAAAGTAATGCATGCATAAAATGAATTTACCAAAAGCCGAATCCGGATTCGGCCATCTGCCGAATTCATAACGATATACACATTGTTGTTTTGATCATGTGACTGTCAGTCTCAGTCTTTTTTTGTTCTGATATTCACTATCAAACTCTCTTTCCACTAACCACGATATGCACAAACTTTCAACCAATTCAATGTATTTTGTACCCTGGAATTATCATTTACATTACAAAAGCATGCCTGTGCTGTACATGTACGTCTGTACATGCACTTCGCATGCGCTGATCCAAATTGCTTATCAACGATCTAGAGGGGTGCTTGTATCACATTTACATCACACATGATGCATCAAGTATTAGGCTGCCTGGCCAATGACATGGAACTTAGTATTCGGAAACTCCATTCATTACATTAATTTTGTGATTTCCCTGAGGCGACGGAGCGACAGAATTTCAGATATCACATCACATCCCAGAGCTAGCTCTGTCAGGCGGCTTAGCTCACAGTTGTGATATTACCAGTTTATCATCCTCAATTTTTACCAGTCAGGCAAGCGGGTTCTTTTGAAAAAATACCTGCCCAACAGCAAAGTCACCCATGGGCAGGTGTTAAAGTATATCCCTGGTATCAACAGGTTCAAAGTGTTATTTATGGATTTCTCAATTCTGAGTACAAAAACCCTAGTTTTTCCAATAAACAAGATTTCCAAAGGTTTTACTTGTTTGCACCGAGTCATTGCTATGGGTAGATGTCCTGACATTTGTTGAGAAGATATTAAAGGTGAAGCTATAGTGTAAGAAATAACATGGCAGAACACATCAGGATGTGGAGACTTTTGAAAGAAACAAATGCACATAAAAATAGTATACAAGTCACCAAAAATGATTTATTTAGTTGCTTGGAAATAGAATTTGAAATTTACAATAAAATATTAAATTAGGTTTCAGTAAAGTGCAACATAAAATTATATTATGAACCCCTGATCTGTACCAAGATTGACATGTTAGAGATACATAAGACCACAATATTGAAGACAGTTTCAATATGCCACAGTTTGTAGCCACAATCATTGCAGGGAAAATATAAGTGGGAACAGTAAACATAGGGCTCCTATAACCTATTGATTAACATGCCTTTTGAGCTATTCCAGTTGAAATCCATACATCCTCTATGGAAGGTATGTCCTTAATCTCCCACACAGCTGGTGTAGATTTGCAATAGACTTACCCATTCAGGTAAGCCCATTTGAAATTCAAACTCTGTATGTAGTAGATTAAAGTGATATCTTCCATAGGGGGTGTATGGATTTCAATTGGAATAGCCCATATTTGCCACAGATTGGACCAGTTGCTGTGGTTCACAACTTGCCCAGATATTTAGAAATCAAGCTCTCTTTAATTGATACTTACGAAGCTTATATTTACAACTTGACACCCACCTGTACTACAACTTGAACAGAGCATTGGACAACTCTTCAAGTTTTGCCAAGTACAGAATCATTCAAGTTTTGTTTAATGATTGCCTTTAGATGAGATTTTAGTACCAAGGCTCAAATTTACACCTTGATATTTCAGGGCAAGTTACACCTGTGGTACAAGCTGCCCAGAGCATTTAAAACTCTCAATTACTACTAATGGACAAGTGACAAATTTGAAGCTATTTAAGACCTGATTACCATACCAAAAATCAGTTGAAATTCATACTCCCTGTGTGGAAGAAGAAGGTCATGTCTTCCATGGGGTGTATGGATTTCAACTGGAATAGCGAAATGTGATATGACATGATCAACAAAATGAGTCGTTTGATGCTTTTGATTTTAAATCATGGACAAAAGTGTTTGATTTTATTGTTTTTAAAAACATGAAACTCAAGGAACTGCAAGCCTAATTTAATTTAAAAAAATATTTCAGCAGGCAAAGATATTAAATGACTCATGAGTCATGAAGGATAAAACCTCATTTTGTATAATCATGCCACATCATGTTGTAATGCAGGCTGGTGTTTCATAGGTCCTGTTTTTGCCCCCAATTTGTTAATTATAAAAATCACTTTCAGAGAAACTTCGTACATTTTTGCTGGATAAAAATGACAAAGTTTCTTTAAAAAAAGGTAAAGCAAACTTAATGATAGGATATATTTGAGCCAATTTTTTTTTGGTTGTCCTCCACCGACCGACCTACATGTACCCTAATCTTGAAAAGTTGGAAAAAAAGCTTTTACTGTACAAAAGCGTGAGAATGCAGACCCTTAATTTGGAAATTCAAGAAGTTTTTTTTTTCCTTTCAGAATTGTTGACATCTTTCAAATATATTTAGTTTCATTACACTTCTTAACTGTTTTAAAAACATCCATGAAGTGATGCAGTAATGAAATATCCAAATTCACACCCAATTTATGCATTATCATTAAGCTCAAATTAGGCCCGAACATGTTTTGGTTATGACCTTCAAAAAAGAAAATGTGACCTACCAACTGATCCCGTCTTCCACAAGGTGGTTGAGGACAATTCAACTTTTTTGCCTTATATGATGTAGGAACATATACAATGCATTCATATTTGGCCCATTTTGTTGTTGTCAAGCTGCGATGTGTAAAATTTTAGCAATTTTTTTATACTACAAATGTTATCTTTCCATAATTCCCATAAATTCTGTCTTACTTATCCAACCTTATCTTAAATGAAAAGCTTTCCCCCTACATATTCTCACATATAAATGTAATACCATATTACTTGTTCCGGATGTTACATAACAAATATGCCCTCTAAAATCATATCTTCACAATAAAGACCAATATTAATTCTCTAGACTCTCATCTTTATAAAGACCAATATTAATTCTCTAGACCCTCCCCTTTGTAACCATCATAAATATGTCCTACAAAGTGATCAAATGGTCATAACAATTTCTGGACTGTGTTTCACTAACATTTACGACAAGTCTCAAAAGTCTTGTAAGTCCCAAAATAAATCATATGTTAAGAGTAACTTTGATTTTACTGAGGAAATTTACGATTTAATCCGGATTCGTAACAGGAACGCATCGTAAAGTTGCACCGAGTAAAGAGTCACTGTAACTTTACGACAGGGCACTTTTTGGTACAATTTGCTGTTAGCCCTTGGGTTGAGAAATAAGAAATTGAGAATTCTTATTTCCATGGCCCGATACAAACAAAGGCTTATGCTGCGAAGTGTTAAAAGTTCAGTGAAACACACCCCAGTTTAATGTAAAAAAGCAAATGTTAATGAAATTAAAAAAAACCAATATATTAATAAACATATTATCAACACATTTATAACATAACATAATGTTAACCTTCTTTCTTTTTCAGTTCAACCCAGTGTGTCACATCTCCAAAAGACTGGCCTAGTAACATGATTTTTTTTGGAACATGACAAGTTGACAACACATATCACTGAATGTGATACATAGATTGAAAGTACAGGCAAATTATTATTTTACACTCTGAATTGTTCAAGCACAAATGTAACATAAAAAAGTTTTAAATCATGCATAATTATGATCATTTGAGATTCAAGATCTCACCTCTATTGCATCACTAGTTAACTATATCACAACATTATTATATAGAAAGGAGGCTCAACTCCAGAGCTGCATTTCACATACATCTTAACCCATTATATCTGAAGTAACCTACCATACCCTACATGTAATTGCACTTCACAACTTCCCATTTAAAAAAAACCTTTATATCAGGTTCCTCTTATGAATCTGTATTACTTCCCATGTGTTTTGATTGAAAACTTCATGAAACTATATGATTATATGCCATAACTGACAGATTTCACATTGCACAGCTTGCCTATAAAGATTAATCAGCACAAAATAGAGTTGTTTTGTTTATCTGCACATAATAGTAATACATAAACCCAAGTATTGGCATGCATCGACATTACACATATTATTATACACACTCCGCCTGCTGTGTTGCCATGCCATGCTTTTATGAGCCGTCTATTTGGCACAGATTTAACTACAGCATGGCAATTCTGAGCAGGAGATGATAACACGTGAATTTCTCATAATCTCCACATAACGATCCTTGTGCTACATTTCACCTAGCTAGTGAGAATTCATAACAGATCCTAGGACCTTTTCAACCTGATGGACACATTAAATCCTTCAATACTATAAATAAATTGGAAACTTTACTTTACATTTATACTCTTTGCTTGTTTGATCAGCATGCATTAGACAGCTTTTTTTGTTCATTCTAAAAATTTAAGTCCTACAAACCAGCTGTGTTATAGTGTTCGGATATAAACATAAGGAAAAGTTGAGCCTCCTTTCATGACCTTTTAGTTATAACCATGCAAAACACTTTAATGTGAACCTTTCATACATTCATATACAATAACATTCAATAGACCATTTTTAGGAAATCCCTAAAGCCTTTTATTTGCAATTTAACCCTATATATGGCATGCTGAATGCGCACATCGTTATTGCACAGCTCAACATGTGCAAGAACAATTGTCATTAACAATGAGTGCATTGGTGTGACATATGTAGAGTAAAATTGCAAACGTTGGAATTTTCTGGAAAATGGTTTAACATTTTCTTTATCTGTAATTAACCAATTAAGAAAAGATCTCATGAAGCTCTTCTATTTATATCGGTGGTATGTTCATAAGATTAACTTCCCATCAACCACCACCAATGCACTTAAGAAATTTGAACTTTTTACAGACAGTAGCTAAATTTGCAGTTCAACCACAGAGTTCAAACTTCAATAAACGGAGTAATGCAATTTTATGTCCAAGCCAATTATCTGTGATAGTATTATATATTTAATTAGGCTAAATGGGAAAATTAAAGCTCCAGCATTAAAAAAAAAGGCCTGGAAGTTAACCATGTTAGGTGTCTTGATGCACGTGTGTTAGACATTTTATGCATATACAACACTTATTCCATTATTAGCAAAAATGACATTAAATTCAGCATACATTGTAATTTTACATGGCTTACACAAGCAAAAATTAAAAACATAGTTCCATAAAAGCATAAGGTATATTGCTCATCTGCAAAATCGACTTGTACTATCCACGCTGGAACAGAAAAGGGACACAATCTGATGATGAATTTGTCCCTTTATTATCCCAGAATTAATAGAGCAAACCAATTTTGCCTACCAGCAATTTCGCCTCCCTTACAACCATCCATATGGATGGTTCTCCAATTCAATTTTCAAACCAATCAATCAAAATAAGTCATCAGTAAACTCAATGAATTTAAAATTTTCTTTATTTTCCATTTTTTATTCCAGTGCTTTTTGAGTTTTGACAGGCAAAAATATACTGAAAACATTCCACTAAAATGAGAACATTCAGTTTCAGAAACAGAAATACAAAGAAAACTGAACACTTTTTTTTTCATAACTAATATTAACGACAAACAACTCATTTGATTTAATTGTGGCATATTGAATTGGGCAGTTATTAATTATTACTAAACCAGCTACAACAATGTGCTTCATATTTGAAAATCATCCTAAGAAACAGAACTGGCTATACCAAGGGTATTAGTGGATAGGCTAATAAATAGGCTTGCTCGACGAGAATTCAAAAATGAACTTGGTGGTTGACTAAAGCATAATTGTTCACAATGTTATTTCATGAAGGCCAGCCTAGCAGGCTAGGCAGACCTACACTCATCAGAACATAATGCAAAGTGATGATATTCACTAGAACTGATCGTGATATAGTTATAGTATTTACTACTATTTCTACAAGTAAACCATCAGGTATTACAGTCCAGTGCAGCCTGTCCCTGTGTGGGTGGTTATTTCCACCACCATATTTTACATGAACATTTTAATTTTAAAAACAGGGCTTACTATGTGTTGTTTGAAGGAAATAACATTAATGACCCTACAGAAAATATCACAAACATAATTCATATTATTCAATTTTTTTTTTAATTTTTCTAAAAAATTTGCAGCTCTTTTGCTTTTTTTTTGTTCAAGGTGTGCATTACGCTACATCAGATAACACAATTATAGAAATCTAATTCATTCTACTATTATTGCAAAAAATTGGCATACCATATTGTCAGCAGTGTTGACAAATTACTAATAAATTGATGTCATTATAAGCAATATCATCTTTAAAGATATGATGGTGCAAAACCATATGTGTGACACCATCAAGCATATTTGAGTCATATCGCACAAAATCATTTTGTGTCAACAATGCTCACTATTTTGTTTCAGGATACAATAGTTATGGTGACAACAATATATCTGATATTTATGAACTTCTAAAAAACTAGACAAAAAAGAGCTACAATTACATGGCATTTAAGCAAAAAACAACCACAATATCAATAAAAGAAAACATGCACTTATTTAAAATAAAGAATTCTCCAATAATTCCCTTGAAGAAATGAAAGCAATCATGAAATAAATGTAATTATACATTCTGATAAACGGAATGTTTGCAATCAACCAAAGGCACCAGGAATTTCATTTCCTCTTAGTTCTGATGACAACAACAACAATAATATATCAAAAAATTTTGTGAAACCCCTGTCAGGTCTAGTAACCAATCACCAATAACACACAATGAACATATAAATTCTACATTGTCATTTCTAAAAGTGTATCAATAAACCCAAGTTGGCCTTGCATATGGCACATGCGTCAAATAGGTCAAAATCAGACATTGAATGACTCATTTGTGAATGGAGAGTTCAGTAAGAGTTCTATATACCTATTAATAGCACACAACTCTTCATTACCCCAACCTTGCATTTTGACTTTCACTTTACATATTTCAAGTTATTAGATTAATCTTTGCCATAATGAAATGAATATTGAATATGAGCACTTCTGTGACAATAAGCCTTGCTGCCAGCACCCTCTGAATTGTCCTCACATACCTACAAAGAAATGCTAAGGACCATTTCAAAATTCAATGGATACTTTATAAATGACTTTAAACAGTTTGGTAACACCAACATTATCCAAGCATATATAGGCATCAACAGTTGAAATCGGAGAGACAACCCTGACTTTTACCAGTCCAAGTGACCTAGTCAAGGTCACCTTAGAAAGCAGGGCAGTGCATTTTTACAGGACAGGGAAGTGTAGCCAACAAAGGGGAGTTACCCTGATCAGAACCAAGAGTAACAAGGTCTTATCATGGGTCATCCGTCCCGCCTGTTTCAGTTGATCTCCGCCTTTTTACAGCACTATACTCAGTTGTGATAGATCAATTTTCTCTTGCAAGAATCAGACCAGTCAATCACAAGACAAATATGGCACCAAATCACTGCTTTAAATATCATTTGTTTTAGGTAAATAAATATGTATATTTTGATCTATTTGCCATAACCTTTTTGCAAGAAATCCAAGCATTTCAAATTTCCGGCTTCAGACTATACATACAAGTACTCCTGGTCAAACAAAATCCTCCCTCACATCATAGCAACTTGACCACAGTTGTGCATGTTCTTTACATTTCTCCAAAATATGATAACATGGCAAGGATATTTAGTGGCTGTAAATATTTCTTGACCACCAAAGGTATATAATAATTATAAAATGTGAAGAAAATCTGAGTACCAATGCAAACCCAAGAGATTTGTACAAAATTTTCTGACACCAGTAAGAAAATGATACAAAAAATTCACTGGAGCTCCAGACAGTGCTCATACTTTACTTAAACAAATAAGTAAATCAACTTTCCCGACAGGAATTGATAATAAGTTAGTATTTCTACGAGTATACCGTTGGTTATCACAGTACCGGTGCAACACACAGGCACCTGCTGCGCTGGTACTGTAATAACTGACAGTGTACTTGTAGAAATACCAGAACTTTTTACTTAATAGCCACCCATTTTTGTATGATGTCTTTATCATGTTACAAGCTTAACTTGAGTATTTATTAGACAAAAGTGCAGGCTCATATGTCACAGTAAAGGAATGTAGTAAAGATTTAAACTGTCATCTGCACTTACTCACCTGGTTATTTTCCCAGATAATTTTGGAACAAATTGGTTCCTTCCTCAGTTGGGAGTGGACTACAGAGATACAGATTCACCACAAATAGTCCCAGCATCACCCAATGAGGGCATATCGTTCTATGAAGTGTGACGGATGAAACTGCTACACACATACACCATATTTTTACAGTCTTTGTGTAAACACAAGGACACGCAAGGCACATAACGCTGCCGTGATTGTTAGACACAAAAGATCGGCCCTCATGAATACATGTATGTGAGAATTCACAGTATATAAAGCATGGGAACTTTGACCGTTGCTGAATACTATACAAGTATATGGGTGTGTAAGATGTTTGATCCCAGCAAATGGTTATAAATAAGAGATGTAAATCTTTTACCTTCATTTCCTGGTATGAAAATAACCTTGCGAGTATAGATGAAGTTGAAATCTTTCCAACTTTTAAATATTTGTTTGGAAAGGACCCCATTATCCCACCAGCTTCATGGCAAAAGATATATTTGCAAATAAGCAAAACTTCTACTTTTCTACCACTTGTCCTGTTACCTTGTCATGTTTGTGTTACTTTGATTTTCAAAAGTTGGCTGCAATATTGGTGCACATTTCAAAGATTGCAAAGTATCTCAAGCATCCAAATGTCTTGGGTGCTTAGGATACCTAACAATCCTATCAAAATTGGGTCTTTGACTGTACCATTTCCTGAGAGGGTGTTTCACATTTTCCCACCATCCTAACTACTGTAACTAATAATAACTTAATAATCCTCAAAGTTCATCCCTACCATCCCTACCAAATGAATACCTATGCTCACTTGGCTTTAGTTTAACAAAAGTACTTTCTGGAGGGTCTGTTGGTTTCTTTTCCTGTTTTTTTCTGCTGCTGCTGTTGGTTTATAACTATTCCTGGCTGTGGTTTCTGTGATGGTTGAGTCTGGGATTCCGGTGTAACAGGGTCAGGTCCATGATGGAACTCTCGATGAAGTTTGCCAGAATGCAGGTCTTGAACAAATGTTTTCAATTTCATAGGTACACTGTTGATGGTACAAATAAAGATAGACAATAAATTGGCTACATTTCATTTAATCATACACAATATTTAAGGGAAAAAATAATGTAATTCATGGAAATACCAACAGTAAGCAAGGTTACTGTTGCATAATCCGTTTCACAACCAAAAATCAACTACTCATCCATCAGGTCTTTCGCTTTGATTTAACAAGTGTTCATCATTTTCACTAAAACTCTGTCCAAAAATTTGACCCTGAAACATAAACCAGACCTCTGCTCCTTTTTGGGGTTCAGTCAGTTCAAATAGTTATTGCTATAGCCTTGATTTATTAGTCTGGTCTTGTTTTGAGTTCACAGAACTTATCCAAGCATTCTTTTTAGAATTTAGCATCTGCCAGAGGCATTAATCTTGCCTGTCCCAGAAGCAAACTGTTCCGCCCAAAATGATGTGTGGGTGGCTAACACCCTGTCATCAACCACTGTTTCATTGGGGAATATTTTACAATATACTGAAATGATAGGCAACTATAGGTACCAGTATAATTCTAAAACATATGGTACTTTCATTAAATAATTAGGTTTATGCTTTTTATTTGTCTGAATTTTGGGCACAACAGGGTGCTTTGACAAGTAGTTCCATGGAGAGGCAAGGTTCAAGCACTTTTAAATCTGTAGTAATGTAAAAGTGTAATCACTTCAATTACTTTTCCACAGCAACAAGTATTGGTACCTGTCCTTAAATTATAATTTTCAGTATCACCTGAACTGAAGTGAAAACAAAGATTATGTTTAATGATAATTGGGTTTGTTTAAAAACACAAATTCTCTCACAATATTCACATATTCAAATGCTTGTCATGTTACAACATTAGGGAGTGAATTATATCAGAGGATTACTTACGTAAGTTCATTGATATCAGGAAATAGGTACATGTGTCGAAAACTATCAATAGCTACAAGTGGTAGATCTGCTGCTGATTTGCCTAGATGATGCAATGGATGTGTAAATTTTGTGCCGTCAGCTGTCAGAAAATTAATGTTACCTGAAACAGAAGAAAGGTTATAATAGTTAGGCAAGAATTGAAGCTCTAATCCTATGAAAATATCATCAAAATTATACTTGGAAACATTGGGTATTTAAACAATAAAGAATGAAAGAATTTGAATAGCAAAATCAACTGAAAAATAACTTTGTGATATTATAATCATCTACTTAATTGGGTCCAATGTAACCATTATTGAATACACTTTGTATCTTTGTATTCATTTGCACATCTTGAATAGACCTTGGAAATAACATTGAGAATGTTCAGAAAACCAGGCCTTGTGAACCAGGTGAAACAAATCGTATGTGAATATCTTGATGCTCCCATAAATTCACATAAGCCCTCGCCAGTGACATGCATTATGCAAAGCGCAACTAGCATAAGTGCTGTGCTCAACAGCTGTGTGATGTTACCAGGAATATTTTTATGACCAGGAATATTATTATTAACTGGGTCATCATAACCAAACAGCAGCTGCCTTCAAAGAACTTTGATTTGAAAAAGTCTACAAGGCAAGTTGATCATATGCCTGCATGTCAGTAAAGTAGGTTTTATAAATCATGTCAATATCTGCATCATAAACATGATACCAATGTTTATACAATGTTTATATTAGTGCCTTTACAGAGTAATAAAGCACTACTGTTATTTAAATAAATTTAAATAAACTAAATATTAGTGTTGTGTAGGAAATTCTTACTCAATAACACTTTTTATAAATTTATACTGAACTGTACCTTTTTCTTGAATAAGTTCTCTTGAGATGACCTGATTATATTTTTGTACAACATCAGTGTCCTCTGTCTTATGAAATAAAATTAAAAATGGTAGGCCTTCTTCTGTTAATTCCTGCAAGAGAAAAGAAGTATGTTGTAAAGGTTCAGATAACTTGGGTATGAAATCACACAAATCATTTGCACATAGACCACTATAATTATTATAATCATGTATAGCAATCAATCATAGTGAACAGCATAGTATTAATAAAAGCCAATTCAAATTAACAACAGAAAATTTGGCAAATAAACGAGTCTTAACAAGTGACTTAAAACACTCATAACTTGAAGCACAACAATATAATGGGAAGTGTAATCACAGTTTGTCCTATACCCTAAATGAGCTCAGCTGGAACTAATTTTTTCACTCCATTTGTGACCTCTTGTACCTATTAGGAAACCATGGATGTCCCTGTTATGGTGTGTTCATAGTTAGAATAAATGTCTTCATTTATGGGTACTTACAGATGCACCTGCACCCCATTTGTATCAAACTCGACTCACATAATTAGGTTACAGACTTGCAAGACATCCTCACGTTAATTATAACAACAAAGTTATTTTATGAAATCATTAAACACAAACAGCTTTTTTTTTTCATTTTTATTGTTTGCTTAATAGTGGTTTTAAGATTGCTGTTATTCAGCTTCAGCTGGTCACTTGGTTTTCATAAATCTGAAACTAGGACACGGTATCCAAAAGGAAAGTCACGGAATAGCTACACAAAAGTATAGAAAGAAAGTAATTGCACCTTTACATGGAAACAATTCTCTGTATATTATAATACTTACCTCGCCATTTTCAAATGTGATTTCCCTGACGAGTGGTATACATTTATCATTGGCCCATGCCAAAAGTAGCTCAAAGTTATTAAGTGTTCCCATATACAGCATATCTTGATCTCCCCTGGTCTGATGAATCAAATGATATCAATAAGTATGATAATGAAAATATCAATAACAAATTCATTTTTAATTGAAATCAAATATTGGAAATAGCATTGCACAATAATTATTAATTTAATTTTACGATGTCTTGCATTGTTTAGCATCAAATATTTAGTTAAAATGGTTTGTACCCAATTTCTAAAACAATCTTACAGTATTGAAATTGTTAACAAATGCAGGATATATAGACTGATATGCCGACTATTGGAAGTGGAAGTTTCATAACTGCAACTCCTTTTGTTTGGTAAATAAGACAATTTAAAAGTATCGTACATACCCTTGGTGGTCTGAACATGATATTGTTTCCTGGTACAGTTTCTGGCCTAAATGCATCTCTGAAATACAAACATATAAATATTTTTAAAAAAATGATTTTCTTTCTTTTTTAGCCTATACTGGGAATTTCAATTAAATGAACACAGCTTTCAACAGCTGTATTCGACCCAACTACTATTTCAAACTACAACGCAAACGCATGACCTTGGATATAATAATTAAAATACTAACCAATCACAAGCGAGTTGGCATGGTCGGATTTACTTCCGCGTCACACACCCGCGAGCGTTCATCTCACAGTGTATGCGGACAATGGTCACACTGTTGTGCAGTTGTGTTCATTCAATTGAAATTCCTTGTATAGTACCATGTCATTCCAAGAACACTCAGACAGACAGACATTTTACTATTTCAGGTATGACAATTGTTATATTTAAATTTTTGTCAACTCGCACACAATATTTTTCTTTGGGTGTGTGGTATCTCCTCGGATCGGATATCGTATATATTGGATCGGATATCGGTAAAACATTAACTTGTGTTTACCTCTTCATCTATCACATATTATAAATGCATTGAGAACCAATGCATCTTTTTACTGATATTGGATCGAATTGATATCCACCGATATTATAAAATCAATATCGGATCTGTAGACAAATGCCATTTCGGTTGTACCTTAATGTACACACTGGCTTTTAACTTACCCTGTACCCACATAGAAATTACAATCATCTCGTAATGAGCTTGCCACTCTCATGAATACTTTGTAGTCTGGTCCTTCTGTATTGGCAAAGTATGCTATTACATTTCGCTTTTTCTCCTGAAGGTAGAAAACAGATAAACACAATGGATATAGTGCATGTATATCAAAATTGAAAATCATGTCTCAATGAAACCAAACTTTTAGCTTATAGGTTACTCTTTTTAGATATTCAATACACCAAATTTGTTGTAAAACCCTTAAACCTAGAACTGAATGTGTGGCTGTGTGCATACACTTTACAATGTCAAGTCATTGCAAACATGTTTCTGTTCACAGGAAAACTGTACACTTTGTCAAAATTAAAAAGAATGCCCTCTTTAGGCTACTCAACTCCCCGAATTTCCCACGATTTTGGCTGTTTGTTTCAAACTGCATGATTTTTCCCGGTCTAAAAAAATGAATTTTCATTTTCCCTGAGTGGCTGGAAGCCATGCTTGAAGGTTCCCTTTCAATACATCAAGAGAAGGAGCTTCTTTGGAACTATATACATGTATATGGACTAAATTTCATTCAGAGAGTTGTAGTATGAAACAATTTAGTATATTAACTGTACATAGGAGGAAGCAAACATGAAATTTGGCAAGAAACTTGATACTCAAAGAGAGTTTGATTTTCCTAGTGTTGCTCAGATATCTTGATGGTCTGGTTGGGATCTTGTTTTGGATTGCCAATGAACATGTTTCCTTTCTGCTTTAAACTGGAAACAAATTCAGCAATGAAGTTGATGACTGACTGAACACATGTACATTACAGTTAAATTCAATGTACTGATACTAGTACTACCTACATACTTTTCATTAGCTATCAGTCAGGAAAGACTGCCATCAACCTCCAACGGAATGACCTATGACATGTGGAAAGTTGTACCTTTCAAGACAAGGCCATTAAATTATGTGCAAGCTGTTGACACAAGCTGCAGTGACATTGTGAACAATATGTGTGAATCCATATAGATTTAAATTTGATTCAGTTTTTCTTCCTCACCAATTCATGAAATAAAAAAATCAATTCTACCTAAATCACTACTTACATCAATGTTATTGAGAGCCATTTTATCTTGCAACATAACAATAGGATCCTTCATCTGTTCCTGAATAAATGACACAAACGCATCCTTTGAACGCTGTGACCTGTACTCTCTCTTGGCAAGACGACCATTTCTGAACAACTTGAGTGTTGGATACTTTGATATGTGGTACTTTTTGGCTATTTCACCTGTAAAATGAAACACATAATAACAATTACAGAGATGTCAGTGAATTGCCAAAAATAATTCTGAAGATAATTCGGACGATTGTGAACCACAGGGAGAGTAGCAACTGGGGCGCAGTGCCTCACGGCCAGGGTTCCTTATAAAATTGAATTTGTTGGCGATTTTTTCCTAATTGTTTTTAAAATCAACCACAAACGATTGTGGTTGTAGGTAAAGATTCCATTTTCATTCGTCATACATAATTGTGACCGGATACATCACAGATGTACTTAAGAAATCAAACTTGAGATCATACCCATCATGTTCAGTAGAATTTTATCAGCTTTATATGTCTGTCTGCAATTAAAAACTTCTTATGAAGGAGTTGATACAGCTTTATTCTGCATGCTGCTTGATTCTTCAGTGGAATATTAAAACTCTACACCAAGGACACACCCATTTTATGTTGTTCATTTTTTATGCATGACTTCATCCATACTTGAAACTCGGCTTGCTACAAAGCCCCCCTTTTCATGTGACTGGTAACAATTTACATTTAGACTGTAAACAGTAAACACTACATTTGGTATTTCAGTATGCATATATTTATTGGATCAATGTGAAATATCAAATCACTTTATAGCACCTGACTCTGTGACCTTGATCACATGTAATGTTGATTATGCCCAGGAATCACATGTAATGTTGATTATGCCCAGGAATCGCTGCAATTATGTGCCCTTTGAACATATTTTACCAAATGAAAGTTGCAACTACATGTATAACATTTTGACAAAACAGCACATTTTGTGAAAATTATTGAATTAGATGTTTTCATCAGCTCTTAGTACACAAGATTTAAGGTATTATAATGTTGGTCTGTGATGGGGTTTAGGTTATTTTATGTGGCAAATTCTTTCTGATGCTTGATAAAATAAAAGCCTTATTGTTACAACCCTACAAATTGTATAATGTGCCAGTAAGGAGCTACATGTATGACATTATGTTCCATGTGACATGTGAAGGTTTGTACTTACTCTCTGATTCGCAGTCAACTCCTGCAAGTGCAACTCGACCTTCCTCTGGGAACTCAGATTTGGTAGCTTTGGCAGCTTCCTCCCAGATGGGTTTCAACATCTGGCTGAACCGACACCTAAATCAAAGTAACAAAAACAATCCAGCAATCAAAAACAATACAATCAACCATATTCAAATATAGCTGCAATTCAATACAATTTAGAAATAATAACCAAACTGTATAATCTACAGTCAGTGTGAACTGATAGGAAAGAAAAAGAGCAAGGTACACCAACTTGACGTGGGGACACAAGTAAAATACAGACTAGCCACCCAAATTGTTTTTATGTGATTTAACCCTAATGCCCTTTCTGCTTTTTGACAAAGGGAAAGGAAAGAAGGAAGAAAGATGAAGAGAAAAGTGATTTTCTTTGGTCTGGTTTTGAACTATGGACCTCTCGGCTGAGTGCAGAGGACAAAACCAGGGATAGCAAGCCACAAGTATTGCGCTGGACAGCCAGCATATGCATTCTCGGATGATTGTGCAATCGCATCACATGGGGTGCTTGCATTTGCTGTCGTTTTGTGCTGTAGTATTTATTTATAACATTCAGGGGCACTTACACGACTGTAGTTTTTACACAGATTTAATACAATTTGCTAGTACAGCAATTTTATAACCAAGTACACTGCTCATGAATAATTCTTCAATGTACAATATGCTACACGCCTTTTATGTATATTGTCTCTTATTGATCTTTGTTCCTTTCTATTATGCATGCTGGTTGATTATATTCAAGCTGCTACAATGTTCATTTACACTGTACATACACGTACACACAAGAAACTGTTATGGTCCATATGTTCACAGTGTTTTAAAGGTATGACAGGCCTCTACAATAACTGTAACCAATATAGGTTCAATTATATCATTTCTTACTTGGTCTACTTTGTGTTTTTATTTGTATTGTATTTCAAATACTATTCACGCAATAAACAAAACTAGAATTACGCGGTTCGTAATTAAGGTGGCCCCCACACAAAGGTGTGTAAATAACAAAAGTTTGTAAATACAAATAATATGCAATAAGCAAATAAGCTCATTAATATTCATAAATATGCAAATAACATGACACAAAACTATACAGCACATCAGGCCATCAAACATCCTTGGTATACAGAGCTGCATTGAGATCATTAAATTTATTAAAAATCAGAGAATTTGTCAATTGTTGACCCCTAGACCACAAACTTTGACTTTTGTTTGAGCCTATAACTCCCTGTAAACTAGATACATGTAAGTCAAATTACATTGTAGGCCCTATACTTTTGCTGAATCCAGATGATAAGTAGATCCAATGAATACATTGGTATGGGCTTTAACTACATGTATATGACTTTCCCCCCTGCATAAGCAGTCAGCGTGGTTACTAATCATAGATAAGTGATTATGGTGGTCCAGGAGGTGCAGATTTACATCCAAAGAGAATAACATATGGAAGTTTTAGATGACCAAACACTACAGAATGGGATTTCAATGTTGTTTTGTGTTTCATTTAGTGTCATTCAATCGGAAATTAAAGTAAGCTTTGAAATTGCAATTGTTGACTTCTAAACCCACCCTTTTTTATCAGTGACCACCCTTTATATTTAGACACACATTATAACAAGAAATTTTTCAAACCCACCCTTTTGCACTTTGTGGACCTCTCAAAGTTTTTCCAACATATGATATTAATCTACTTATTTTTCTATTCACAAATTATTAGCAATTGACAGACTAATTAACAACTTGTCATCTTTTGTACCATGAAGAGCTCATGCTTCATTACTTTTCCTACAATGCAATCCACTAAAAATAACAATGTTATATGAGTTGGTTCTCTTTAAAGCTGACAACTAATCAATCTTAAACAATTTGATATTGACACTCATGGTTGCTGTAATTAAGTATTTTGTGGTGGACAATTTTGAGCTGATTGATTTCATCAGCGACTGACTTTTTATAAATTATTTATATTTAGAAAATAAAAGTTAGGAAATGCTGAATACTTTGTACTGTTGTGTCATTAAAGACAGCAAGTCAACACATTTAAACTACATTATACAATCAAATATTGACATCGAAATATTATTTTAATCAAGTTAAAAAATAAAATTTGCTATTAAGGACTTCCATGATAGCCTTTAAAAATTAATAAATCTGTCAAACTTGTTCACAAAAATTGCGTGTGCCGTCGCTTACATCATGACATGCTAGTTATCAAGACCCCTGTTACCAAGCACTTCAAATCAACATTCCTTTTAATGTGCATTGTTACTTGGTCGCAAACCATGATGCCCCTCACATAGCGAGTGAAGTAAGTGTAGCGATCTTAAATCGTCATAGGTATCAGAGTCCAGCACAGAGCTATGAATATAGTAGCAGCTACATGTACATGTCTTTGCACCTTAACATGCTTCTTGTTGTATTCTGTGACGCGAATCACACAAGGCACTATCCTCTATTGTGTCATCAAGACACCCAGGAGGAACCAATCAAAGTTAACATATTTTAAGCAAAACCATGTACATGCATTTTACAAGAATTCATAATCATTTGATGTTAACGTTGGCTCTCTAAATAATTTTAGAAATTTCAAATCAATGACAAAAAATATCTAAAGTTTTAAGTTGCCTTCAATTACAAATCATTTGGAACTACATTACTGTTCAATAAACATACTGTACCGGTACTACTAATGTGGAAATTAGTAAAATTAACACTTCGTTTTGTGTTATAAAATTAAGCTCATGAAAAATTTGCTCTTCTATGGTACATGTATACAATCCATTGTACAATTGAAAGTCAATTCCCCGTTCCAAAAATACACTTCAATCAGGCTGATGAACAATTGATTCAAACCTGAATTTCAGGTAATTGTGGATACAGAAACCATGGCAACTAATTTACATAGATGTGCACTCTTCTAAAAGCAATAATAATCAGACTCCCAACCTTCACTTTTCATTGCAAATTTATTATTGTTATTGTTGTTGTTTCAGCCCTCTTTACAGCATAACTCAAGAACCACTGGACCTACAAAAGAATATGATTTGAATTCTGCTACACACTCGCTAGGAAATGATAATGCAATTTTTGCCAAAGCTCACTACCATTCACAAGATGCTGTGAACTACCAAATCGCAACAGTTTAAAATAGTTGCTAACCTTAAGACCACCTGCTGGTGTAGGAGATGCAGCATGTTTCAGTTTAGAGTTCATATGAATATCAAAGGTATTGATATTGCTAATTCAATATTTTCCTACAGTGACACAAAAGGCTGGAATTCTCTTCACGACAAAATTAAACATTATATTATCCCATCAAATGTGCAATCAAAAACCATCTGGTAAAAAATGCATTGACTTTAGAAATAGAAAGTGCATCAGTCATTTTCTTAACTAAATGTGCAATTCAACAGTAGTAGTATTTTTTCATTTCATTTTTCTGATGCTTTATATTTATTTTTCTTCAAATCTGTGCCTGCCTTTTTCAATTTTATTCACATTTCAAGGACCTCATTGGAAATAGGTTAATTATTTATTTATGACTTTCATCAGTTTCATGGCTGTTCCTGTTTTAACACCATTATGTTTAGAATTGTAATATAACTTATTTTAAAAACTCTAATTTGTTGCAAGTCTTCCATGTTTAAAGATGGGTTTCTTTGTATTTTTTACAATGTTTTTTACAATGCATAAAATTACAATGTATGTGCAATATTGTTGTCTTTTAATGCTGATAATTATAATAAACTCAATCAATCATCCAATCAATCAATGCTGAGGTCCAAGCAAACTACTGGATACTCAAAGTGTTTGATGGCTATATGATGTCATCTGAATGACTACATTTCCCAAGTTATTCCTAAAGATTTCTCTACAGTATGATATAGCCAGCCCTGGATATAGCAAATAAGTAGTGATTTTGTTAACATTTATTGCCTGCGTGAAAACATGCTCAGATCCTTATTTCAGCACAATAGTAGTATGTACCCTAGTAAAATTCTCTGAGACTTCCAAATTGATTCGAGAAATAAAGGTGTTTTTTGTGCCACACCTTTTCAAAGATATTGTATAACATCAAAATGTAATTGCCTGAAGTTAACTTTTTAAAAGGTTGTACTACACCCCCTAATAAATTTTGAGACTAATTTTACATTTTTCTCAAAAAATAACTACACACTGGTAACAAAAGTTATGTATATTATAGGGGCAAGGAACCTAATTATTTCACTGAAATTTCAGTGATTCAAGACAAGTGGTTCATTATATATGTTAAGAAATGAGGTACATTCTAGCAGTACCTCTTTTCTTATCATAATTAACGTACTGCTTGTCTTGAGTCACTGAAATTCCAGTGTAGTAACTGGATTCCTTGCCCCTATAATATACATAACTTTTGTTACCAGTGTGTTATTACTTTTTGAGGAAAATGCAAAAATAGTCACAAATTTATCAAGGGGTGTAGTACCACCTTAAGTAGCATGGCAGTGATGGATCATAGAGCAAATGATAGAGATACATTGTATGTAGATCTCTTTGTCATGTTAACAGTCAAGTGAAACTTAAAATTTACAAAAAATGAGACAGGTACTTGTCATTTTGTTCCAGCCTGTAGTTAATTATCTTTTTAATTAGTCACTTACCAGTTTGCATAGAAATTGACAAAGACCACCTCATTGGATTGTACAACTTGGTCAAAATTAGCTGAGTTGAGTTGATTTGCAAACTGACTAGACGATGGACACCACAGCATTGACACCTTGAAAATATAAAAAAATACAGAAAGAAATTATAGTTTTAATTCTGAGATAAATTGGTTATGAATGTGGCTTTCCACCATATATAAATTAGTGACATGATTTGATAAAATCAGACTTAGATCTAGGGCTGTGTTGTACTGTTGTTGACTAGAAATTTTCATTGTCGACATATGTCAAATCTCAAGATCCGACGAAATTGTTCGAACGCGCAACACGTCACGTAACGCGGTCAACAAGCATTTCTTTTGCATCACAAAAACTGCTATAATGCAGTGCACTTCTTGTTTTGTGTAGCATTTTATCAATTTTGTCAGTTTTTCATTGATCATTTGGGTGTACATGCACAAATTATTCCTGGGCGCAATAAACTGGCTATTTGTGTATTTCTGTAGTTTTCAGGTTGTCACTGAACCTTTTGATCATGCAAGTTTTTTGCATCAATACAATGACAAAGTTTTGTGCTGCACGTTTGTAGAATTGCATCGCAAGTATTCAAAAGTGTGTAGCATTTTGCAATGCGATACTGGGTAAATCGAACGCTGGGTTGTAGTACCCCTTAAGGGGGTACTACACCACTCGATAAATTTATGTCTATTTTTGCATTTTTTCTAAAAAACTAATAAAACAGTGGTAACAAAAGTTATGTATATTATAGGGGCAGGAATTCAGTTACTACATTGGAATTGCAGTGAATCAAGACAAGCGGTTCATTATTTATAATAAGAAATAAGGTACCGTTAGGATGTACCTCATTTCCTATCATATATACTGAACCGCTTGTCTTGAGTCACTGCAATTTCAGCGTAGTAATTGGATTCCTTGCCCCAATAATATACAGAACTTTTGTTACCAGTGTGTTATTATTTTTTGAGAAAAGTGCAAAAATAGTCACAAACTTACCGCAGGGGAGTAGTACCCCCTTAAATAGGGTGAAAATGGTATAAACTGGGTCCAAGTTTACATACAAAATGGAGTTGAGGGATACATCATGACAGTCAACATAATTGTATAATATTCCATTTCATTTGGTGCCAGTTAGTTCTAATTGGAACTCACGTGGCTCCGACCGCGAGTTCCAAGGAGCCGAGCTACGTGTATGTGCCGCTGCGATTTAACGTGCATTCATCACCATATTATTCACAAGTACATAGTCGTGGAGTGGACTTTTCGCTGCTCATAAAAATCATCTTTTTAAATATTTCTTTGGACAAAAGCTGATGCGTAGAATAAGTTGAACAATCACAGATGAAATACACCAGTGACACAGGTTTCTAAGGTGAGTATTTTACCAGATATACTAATGCAAACTTGCCAAAATAAAACCCTGGAGGCACCCTACGGGAGTATCTACAACTCTCAAATGTTCGAAATTTGTTTTGTAGTTACTACATGTAATACAACTAGGTTAGACTCGCTTGCCAGTCCTATATACGCCATACCTATGTATATTAAGGACTGGCTTACGCCATTTTGGATGTCAATGACAATAGTCCCAAACAAAAATGTTTGGTAGACTCATAACCGGTGCGATCTTACCTTTCCGATGTTGATTAAGATACTTCTTGCATCGATCCCGCGAAGCGGGAAAACCAATAGTCATTTTGTCCCACATAAATGAATAAATAACAAAAACCCCGATCCCCGGTGGACTCACCCAAAAGGTGACGTCACACCATATGATCGCCCCTTATCCGACTTGGGATCCCCTACCGTAGGGGTGGCGAGTCCGGGATAATCAACATCGGAAAGGTAAGATCGCACCGGTTATGAGTCTACCAAACATTTTTGTTTGGGACTAGACTCAGTACACCGGTCGATCTTACCGCTTCCGGCGTTGATTAAGATACTTCTTGCATCAACATCTGAAAGATCGATCTAGCAAGTAACCGACGGATGGAGGTACAAGATTGGTCAGCATCTGATCAGGGATCGGGAGCGGGTAACGATGGTTTTCGCGAGGTCAGAAATATTTTCTCCCAACGGAAAAAAAAAAAAAAAAGACCACGCGATCACAGACATAAACCTCCTTACTTAATAAGTTTGGTGGTTAAGAATAGCGACACTGGTTCTTACCATGCTGAGTATTCTGTATAGTCTGAAAACCTGGTACCCGTACACCACCGTAGTATGTTCGGCCCGAACACTGTCCCGGTAAACCTCCCGCCCCGTCTCTGATTACTAACGTAAACGGAAGTATCGTAGAGAAGGGCGAAGGAGGCTTCCGGGACACCGCCTGCTAGATCTCCTCAAGGGACAACCGAACGGTATACCCAAGATGATGAGATAGCTCGTGTCGAGTGTGACGTGGGACGCGAAACCTGCGCGATCCCCCGGACCCCACCAACACCAGGGGCCTATTTCACTAACGTAAAATTTGGCGATCATCGCTAAAGCCGTTTCATCGCTAAATATCCATCAGCGGCGGCGATAGCGATGACTTTTACCTTTCACAAAAGTCATCGCGAAGTTTTGCGATTATGCGATGACAAAAATTTTGATGAACGAGCCTATCGCTAACAACAAACCAAGATGGCGGACAGTCAACCGGAGGTTATTGCGGTAACCGCAGCGAAATAAAGCAAAACAAGGTAGGAAATGAAGCTTTAAAGTATTTGTTTTATTGTAAAAAGCAGGCACGAAAGGGGTGGAACTAGGGAATTCGTTTGCAAAGGTTAAATTAAGTAGTTTCTTGTAGTGTGAGCTTAATTCATGTATGTCCAAGTGGCAATCATCGTGTCAATACAGTTTTACATTTAATCCAATGCATGAATTAGTTCCAGTAACTGTAACTCAGTAATCTTGATTACATTCATGCATTATGACATTATCAAAATTAAAATCATGTCGATGCTGCTCTGGCACATCCCAAGGTGTAAATTTATGAACACGCCACCATGTGTTGACTAATTTGACCTTTGACTTGAAGGCTCTGACCTCCCTTCTCTCGACAACTTTCTACTTGAAATATAACGGGACGAAAAAGTGCTCCTGAAATAATTGCTTTTACAAGAAAACAAAAAATGCAGTGAAGTTTCTACAACAGCGTATGGAAAGCTTAAAGTTTAAAGCTACATATTGATGTAGGTGTTGAGTTTATGACATATTTTATGGGCCGATGAAGAAGGGAGAAACTTCTTTTGCAAAACAGACCTAAATATTTAGCGCAGCATGATGCATGTATTTGGGCCCCAGTATAAATGTCAGTATTATGTTAAACGATAGGACTTGCTCGAGAAACAATAGCTATGAATTTGCTCACTGATGCCCTCGCATTTGTAGCTAGTGTCCTTTCGTATCAGAATGTAGTCTGTAAATAAACATGTAAATAACACTGTATTATATACTTATACTTATGCATTGATCGAGAAATCTATCTACTATCCACGACGACACGATGGTTAATGTGTGGATAGAAGATAGAGATTGCTGGTATACCACGGCCAGTCGCGTGAAGCGTCTTCAGTTTTAAACGCATCAAAACAATTTTTAGATTGTCCAATTTGGCTTCAATTTAGCTTGGCTAACATTTATGTATCTTAGCTGAAGTGTATGCTTACTTTTAACCGGAAACACAGGCGCTGAAGTATAAATTCCAACCATATAATGAGTCCGTTTAATTCGGCAACCTTGCTTGATCATGGTTGTTTTGACAATTGCCAACTGCGTTGGTGATTAAAGATTTGAGAAAATCCAGTGCTGGGCAAATCAATCCATCTCCCGCTTTGCAAAGGTTGACTTGTCATTGCAAACTGATGGTGATACCCTTCCGGTTCTTGAACATGTGAGCCCAGCACTACATGTGTTGATCACCTATTTACAACATGGGGACTGTGTGATGTCTGGCGATCACTCGAGAAAAATTGACACAAAATGACGTTTTTCGTGAGTATCGTCAAGGTGAATTGATGAAGGAATATAGCACATGTGTCACTAATATTTCAATAACAATATCCTCATATTTTTGAGACAATAATTAACTTGAGGAAGAAGTTTTTATTCATATGCATGATATTGGGCCCTGGATGGCAACCGTGTACATGTGCCAAACAAGGTATGTTACATGAGCACGTATACTTACACGTTCTAACTTTCGTATCACAAGCTATCGGTTGTTCAAACGAAAGTTAGAAATTTTCGAACAACTTATGCACAAATCAATTGCAGTCCCTGCCCCCAGGGTGGGGACCTACCGTCCCGGGGATGTAATTTTGGAAACTGTTACAATCATGTTACAGTCCCGGCTTAGTCCCCGCAGGGCGGGGCACTATTTCTGTGTACATCCCGGGGTACATCCCTGGCCAAGTCCCCACCCCCTAGCCCCGGGCACCATGTTCGAAGTCCCCACATACTCCCTGGCCCTAAGGGGCCGGGACAGGCTCTCAATCTCCTGATTGCGTCGAGCAAGAACATCATCAACTTGCCGATCGCCATAGTTCTTCGCACCGCATTGCGTCTATCGTTGATGATGAAAATATTTTTAACACTACGGTACTAAAATTGTCTGTACATTGTATAGAAATGAAATTGTGCATGCACATTAATATTTTTCATTATAACATGCATTATAGCTCTATTTGTGCAAAAGATTAGGCCTATAAGATCGGTTTCCGACATTGTTTTCGGATCGTGCATGCACATTAATATTTTTCATTAATGACGGAAATATGGCACGTCCCGTTTTTTTAAAACTTTGCATGGAATGCGGGACTGGGGGACAGTGCAGGTCTGTATTTTCGCCAAATACGAGCAGTAAAAATCTCTTTTTAATGCATATCGAACTTTTTGAAAAACATACTTTAGGACAAAAATTCATTATCTGTACTCCCGTATTCTTGACCATTTCCGTACGAAATACAGCAAAATCGTAGGCCTACTATGGCAACCCTGGCTGTGTGTTGTCTGCTTGTCTGCCACTGTCTGAAAAATAAAACCATGTGAATCGGTGCTCCTATTTTGATAGGAAATGAACCAAATGGCGATCACCTGTATTTCACGAGCCCAAAACTAAATTATCGAGAAACGTGTATTCCCCGGGTAAATCGCTAGAACAGACGAGTGTTTCCCCCGCATACGACCCGGCACAGTTGTGAGTACTCTTCTATTACGTCCCGGGTACACTCAGTGTTGTTAAAAATATTAGATTCCAAACCATACCATGTATCACTCACATATCCAACCAAATTTTTTTTTTCCAGAGACAGCCAAAATGGGAAGAGGAGGAGGTGCTGATATTGGCGGCGTGTGAAGGACAAGACGGGGAGTTATTTGGGAGTGCAGGGGGTGCGGGGGTGGAAGTGAAGAAGAGGAAAGCTTGGAAGGTGATATCAGAGGTGTTAGGGTCAGCAGGGTACAGCAGGACGTGGGAGGTGGTGAGAAAGAAGTGGGCAGATGTGGCGTTTCGAGCGAAGCAATACAGAAGAAACAGAATAGGAGCAAATGTAACAGGTATGTAAAAAAAAAACTTAAACAAAAAACAGTGTATAGTATTAGTATAAGGCCAAAGCCAAAAATACTTGGAAATTTGACAAACATTTTAATCCATTTCAATTTAGCTGATTGTATTTACGATATTTCTACTATAGGGGTAGTGTGTTGCCATGGTAATTACGAAGAAACAGATGTGATGGAACGGTTTGATAGATTCTGTTTTTTAGTATCAAAGGGCCAGTAGAAATACATGTGAAATGTGTATGTGGAATAGGGATCATGAAATTGTTTGGTCATCAGAGAGGTTACTCTATTCACTTATAAATTTGGGTTCTCTGCTTCCAAAAGACAAATGACAGCCATCAATGTTTTGGAACATTTACAACATTAGATCACGATGAGATTCAGAATATCCACTTGTTTACATTGTAAAACCACAAACAAAATAGTTTCCATTACTCCTATCATTTTGAATATGTTCAATCGTATATTTAACGGTCAATTATGAATCTCTTGTCTCCATATTAAGGCTGGCATTTTCGGTCGGGTAAACAGGTACCGCCCGAGATTACATTACTTGTCAAAATTTTTTTTTTTTTTTTTTTTTTTTTTGGTTTTGTAGTGTCCCTGGACCTAGACCTAAATGCTAGGATCATTCATGGTTGACCTAAAAAAAAAAAAAAAAAAAAAAATAAGATGTTTTATTTTTAATATGAAAATTGATAATTTGTATTCATGTCATAGTCTATTAATGATTTCAAAATGCATTGAATTTGAATGCATTTTGAAATCATTAATAGAGTATGACATGAATACAAAGTATCGATTTTCATATTAAAATACAAAATATCTTGCAATTGAGTACCAGTAACCCGCCTTAAAAAAAGCGGCGGGTACCGGGTACAAAATTACCGAAAATGCCAGGCCTACTCCATAAAAGCTAGTCATTTATTCAATAAATGTTGTTTTTTTATTTTAGGAGGGTGAAGCAGCCGGCAGAGAATAATTGACCTTCATATGAGGTTAACAATTTACAAATTAATTCACATTTTCCATACAGCAAAGACAGTTGAGTTAAGACACACCTTATAATTTATTTAATATTATTCTGGGGAGTACCTTTTTCAGCCAATATGTGTATTGTGAAGGCTATAGGCTTGAAATAATACACAGGAGACATTCAGTTGTGTTACGCAGTAATGGTTTAATCAGTTCAGAGCATGTGTTGTTACGGTTAGACCAGTTGAGTCAACAGTGATCCAAGTTGGTCATCAAAAGTAATAGGGGTTGGGCACAGAAGCTCAACAGTATTTTGATAATAAACATCGCAGCCAGGATCAGATCCCACCCTGAGATTTGTACAGGTAATCTGTGAAAATCTGCAGTAACACGCCGCTAGTCCGATTTTCACAAAGTCCCTATACTTAGGGGTGCGCCAGTCTGAAAATGAAAAACACTGCCCTAGTCTAAAAAAAGCATGCGCTAATTCGAAAATGAAAACCACTGCAACAGTCCGACACACAGTTTGTTTGAATCTGAAAACCACAGCTCAGATCTGAAAAATTCTGCGGTAGTCTAAATTTAAAAATCATTACGTTTGTCCGAATTTGAAAAACACTGCGCAGTGTTTGCTAAATTAGTACTCAGTGGCGGATTTAGAGGGGGGCGCACGCGGCGCGCGCCCCCTCTATTTTGTGCAGATCGGCGCCTGACTCTGTGTATTTTTGCAGAGTGGCGCCTGACTTTGTGGGGGCGCCGACGCGGCGGCGGTGCCGGCGGTGGCTGGGCGCCCCCTCTATTGAAAATTCCTGGATCCGCCCCTGGTACTAGTGCAGTGTTTATCAGATTCGGACTAGTGCGGTATTTTTTAGATTCGGACTGGAGCAACGGTTTTCAGTTTCGGACCAGCGCAGTGTTTTTGATTCGGACTAGCTCGGTCGGACCCCGGTCCCCGCAATCAGTGCATCCGCGGGTATTCATGCTTGTCGGTGAACTTTAAAAACACCCCCTTTTGCATATCATTTCGCGAAGTTTTCAGGGGAAATACACCCCTTTTTTTAGTGATTTCACAAATTATTTGCCGTTCAACAATACCCCTATTTTCGCTAAAACGCGAACGTTATTTCTAATATACCCTTTTCTGGCAGAAACACGTAGGGTTTGCTCACAGGCCCATGGCTAAATCATAGGCCTTCAAAAATATGTTTTTGAAGGCTATTAATACCGCCTATGGCTAAATGCGACATTTTGATGAAAATAGGCCTACTTTTTTTCTTTTGTTTTCGCGAACATAGTTTGAAAAACACCCCTTTTTCTTTCGGACTAGCTCGGTCGGACCCCGGTCCCCGCACTCAGTGCATCCGCGGGTATTCATGCTTGTCGGTGAACTTTAAAAACACCCCCTTTTGCATATCATTTCGCGAAGTTTTCAGGGGAAATACACCCCTTTTTTTAGTGATTTCGCAAATTATTTGCCCTTCAACAATACCCCTATTTTCGCTAAAACGCGAACGATATTTCTAATATACCCTTTTCTGGCAGAAACACGTAGGGTTTGCTCACAGGCCCATGGCTAAATCATAGGCCTTCAAAAACATACTTCAAAAATATGTTTTTGAAGGCTATTAATACCGCCTATGGCTAAATGCGACATTTTGATAGGCCTACCCTTTTTTTTTTTTTCGCGAACATAGTTTGAAAAACACCCCTTTTTCTTGTGTTTCGCGACTCGCGTTTCTTCATCTGAAAACACCCCTTATTTCGCGAATTTTTCGACGAGCATGAATACCCGCAGATGCACGGAGTGCGGGGACCGGGGTCGGACTAAAGGTTTGTTTTACAGATTCGGACTAGTGCAGGGATTTTTAGTTGCAGACTAGCGCATTTGGTTTCAAATTTGGACTAGCAGCATGTCAGACTAGCAGCATGTCAGACTAGCGGCATGTCAGACAAACACCCTATACCCACTCAATTCTCCATGAGTACAGAAATAGACACTGCAGAGGCTCAAACTCACACCCTCTATAAATCACTCACCACATAGTCTAGTAGCACCTTACCAATTGAGCCAACTGAAAGTAAAAAAGTTATCATATTATTTATTTATCTATGCATCTTTACCAATCCTCTTTATTTATTTTACCATCAGACTCTGCCTGAAGATCAAGACATTGACAATGTAAGTTTAACATGCACTTCCCTGTTTGTCTTTTTAATAGCTTTAATTAGTTTCATGGACTTGGTTTATGTGTGGTTTTCAGATGATTGGCAAATAAATGAATATAGTCCCATATGGAAGATATATCAAATCCTCAGTCCAGAGCTGTTTGTCTTATGCTGATGTCATTCATTCCTGCCGCTTTGGCCACTTTGAAGATGATTTTGCTTCACTGCGTAGTCGCACCAGAAACGCTAGCTGTGACCAGCGGCAAGCCTATATATTTATCACTCAACCACTTTGCTCAAGCGGCAGCATCGCTGGGAGTTGAATTCAAGTCAACTCGGAGCGGTGCCGCTCTGACATATGAGAACAAAATACGATTTTGGAGCGGTGCTGATCAGACAAGTGCAAACGGCATGATGAGGCATCACACGGCTCAGTGGCAAGCAGCAGAAAGTATGAAAGTAGCACTAGATGAGGCTTAATCCTTGCTCGAAATGGATCCTTAAACAATCATCCCAAAGGCCCCAGTTACTTTTTTGGCAAGTGGGAAGGAAAGAAGGAGAAAACTTTATTTCTTGGATGCAGTTTTGAAACACCGACCCTTCAGTAGTGTTATTTTAATGCATTAGAATAGGAATTGAATTAAATTTGATTTTGGCCATTTTTCATTTGAATTCAATTAAATTGAAATGGTTTTTTTTCTTTTCATTCCAACTCAGTGCATTGAATCAAATTGTTTTATCCATTCATTTCAATTCAATGTGATTGAATCGAAAATGCATACACATACAACATAATCAATTATGCCATTTCACTTGTCAGTTACAATAAACATTCTCCTTTCTCCCTGAACTGCTTTTTGTCAAATGCCCGATAAAATGTATCAGTGTTGGTAATTATATATGAATTGAATTTAAATGCTGTGAATTGGAATTGAAATTGGTTAGCACTTAGCAGTTAATTTTGATGCATTGGATATTTGAAAATTTATCTAAACAAAAAAATAGGAAGGAAATGTCGAAGACTGTGAATGGGCAACTTTGATCTCATTATTTGGATTTTTTTTGTATGCACGACTGGCAGAGAAATACTGTAGAGAAAAAAAACATACTAATAAATAAACATACTATGCACTTCACAGGTACATGAGCTACATGTGGATAAACCAGGCCCATCAACTAGTCGGAAGAGAGTAAGAGTAGTGAAGTATGATTCGACAGAAGTTGAGGTGAGTTTCTAGCACAGAATTAAACCAGAACCAGGACTCAAGTGCCATCTTGATACATGCATGGGGCAAATTTGGTTTGTGTTTGCTCGAAATTCATCCGAAATCAATCGGTGCTTGTGTGCAATACTAATTATACGCTTCATGGCACGGCGCATTTTGTTTGTTTACGCATATGGTCAGCAAGGACGCAAATAAGCCTACTCTCAATTTTTCCCCATAACTGACCGCTCTATTTTATGTGGCGGTATTTGCCCTTTGCGCGGATCATCCACCATGTGGCTTCCAAAACAAGGTTTTCCCTGCAAACGCATGCGCATAAAGTGCATTTTAGTTTCTCTCACTTTTTTAGCAATGTGCCCAAACACTTTTTGCAAAGGGTATGTTGAAATTAAAATGGGTGTTTGACAGGCATAGGCACAATAAAATTCCCTTCGATCATGCCACTGTTTTCCCATGAGGCATGGGTACACGCAACACACACTTTGCAGGTAGAGCCTTGTTTGAAGGTGACCGTGCAATCGGCAAATTGGGAGTCCTCTGGTTTAAATCCTGTGGTTACTAGTCATTTTTTGCCATGTGTCACAAGTGTCACAATTGTTGATTATGTAACATGCTCCCTTATTTAATACAGCAATATGTTCCTTTGATATTCTATTCTATAAATTCAAGTTTGTGACAAAGGTAAAGCACATGGACAATTAAAAGTTATTAATAGGCTAACCAATTTCTTCATATAACTGATCATTTTAGTGATCAAAACCTTTAATACCATTATTTTACAGTTTACATGGTAAATACATTGAAATTGTTTACTCATATAATGAAGAACCACAGGAAAAAGCCATACACAACTTATGCACACTCTGTTTACACTCCTATAAAAGATGATGTTGTGATTACTGATTATATATGACATGATCAAGAGGAATGAGTTGGATGTCGCTAATATTGTTTTTGAGATATTAGCAAAAACAGTGTTCAAATTCTTTTGTTTTATATTGTTTTCAGCCATTGGTAAATTGCTCATAACTTGGTAACCAGATGTCCAATTTTGATGGGGCTTGCATCAAAATGTTGCATTTATAAACTGCCTGAACATGATGTAAAAAACTGAAAACTGCCGACATGTGACTCATTCACCTTGATCATATCACGTATGTGTAATAATTTGTGCTGTTGTCAAGATGATTTTTCATTTAGAATAATTAAATTAAAATACAGATGTTGACAACAGCACTGATATAATCATACCATGCAATATACTTTTCTTACTTGCAGTCACAGTCATCACAGTATCTAGAAGTGGAGAAGAAAAAGAAGAAGAAGAAGAAGCAGAAGAACATTTCAAAGAAGAAAGACGAGGGGGTCACCTTATTAGAGATGAACAGGGAAATTCAAGAAGTTGAGAAGAGGAAGCTAGAGGTTCAGGAGGGTATCCTGGGGGCTTTGCTGAGCATTGATGCCACCCTGAAGAAGCTGTTGCCGCAAGAAACAGCCATTGATCTTTTCAATCAAATGCAGACTGAGCAGTAGAACCATTACCTTAAGATCAGTCTGTATTTGATTGAAAATAAATAGCTGATTGTTATGGCATAAGCTTTTCAGGGTTGCATCATGCTCAACAGGCTTCCTGTACAAAATAAATTTTATACTTAAACACTTGAATATTCTTGCAATCTAGGTAATTCCTTGTGAAATATAGGATTGAATTTGATTATAATTTGGTATACTTCTGATTAATATATTTATTTGAATTGAAGTGTTTAAGAATGAGAATATAGGTATTGTTTTTAGCCGCTGTCGTGCATCTATCGTCTCATATAACATGCGACATCATTATTTTTTGCTTAAAATAATAATGAGACGATAGATGCACTACAGCGGCTAAAAACAATACCTTTATTCTCTAATTATTTCAGTGTAATGTGTGTGTAAATGCTTCTTTGGCTAACGCTAACTCCTGCAAGATTTGTACTTGCCGACCGCACCATGCTCTTTTCGCTGTGCGTTTTTTAACATGTAGTGCATGTGACGCGAAGCATTGACCCCTGATGCCACAGATTTGGTTTGTACTTCTATGAGGACAAACTGTAGTCCACAGAATTAGAGAAGGAGTCTAGAACAGGGACTCGACCACCATCTTGATACAGGTAATGGAGCAAGAATTGGGGTATTCGTTTTCCTTCGGAATGCTCGAGGTAATCATTGTCATGCAAGAGCGACATGGATCATGGGCGAAATTGAGAGACACACTTGATGCGACCTGCACGCGATTCCAAGACGCTAAGGATGGATGAGACGCAGAATTGATTTTGTTTGTCTCCGCGCACCGTTGGCAAAGACCAGAATACCCCCAATTTTCGCCCCATAGCTGACAGGGCGATTGTATGCGTGGCAGTATAGGGAGTCCTTCTCTAATTCTGTGACATAGTCTGATGTGTTTGCGTATCACTCATGGAGTAAAAGAGTTTACCTCCACATTATTTCGCTATGCGCACAGCTTGCAATCTGCATATAACATGTGTTTTGCAAACCTTTGTAACATTCAAGCTTATCAGTACTCTTAGAATATTATCTCTTTGATTCCTTGATATCAATATATCTTACTCTACTTCTCTGATTTACAGCATTCTGACATTGTTTTGTATGTAAATTATACTTTTTCATATTCATAATGGCTTGCTGACATTATGGATATACCAATCAAAGTAATCTTTGAATCCAAGTAGCCTATATTTAGAGATTCAATCATGTTTCACCGTTGTTCATCACCGATTAACAACGATGCGTCCGTGTCCGCCCAAGCAAAATAAACAATGCAGATGCGCCAGACGCGAGTTGTTAATCGGTGATGAACAACGGTAAAACATGATTGAATCCCTTTCAACAACGAAAACAAGCTAAAGATCGTATAATTCACATGATAATCATGAGGAATGTCAGTTAATCATTTACAGTCAGCCTTACAAAAAGATCGGTTATTTCTGTTGATATCAGCAATAAAACTGAATAAAACGGCAATCTTTATCCGATACTTCCAAAATACTGAATTCAACTTGTAAGCATGATACGCACACAGATTCCTATCATCATCATCATCATCATTACGCTTACTGTAAAAGTGTGGATTCATCACGAATTAACAATGGTTGGCTCGTATACAAAAGTATAGGAAGAGTTGTTGAATATCAGATGTAATATAGAGGCAAACAAAGCAGTGCTATGCAAAAAAAAAAAAAAAGAGGCTATGTACTTTTTTCTCTTTGACTAAGAATTTGGAAATTTCATATACCTTTATGTATGAATCTATGGAGAATAAGATGTACCAAACTTGGATATTGAGATTTTATTATTGTTCCTATTCATTGTGGGTGGATAAGATCTGTAACACGTTGCCTGGCAATGTTTCCTGGGATGTTGGCTGGACCCTCATACTCCGAATTTCAACTTCCACAATTGGTGCTGTCTCCCAAGGTATGGGTCTCTGATTGTCTTCGAGATATTAAATAGCACCACACAGGCTACAATAACATTACATGCACGTTCTGGCGCAATGCGCAACCCCTTTCTCAGGCATGGAAACTTCATCTTCAGTTGTCCATTGGTCTGCTCTATGACAACTCGTCCATGGCGATGGGCACTGTGCACAAAAATGTAGAAAACAATTTTAGTTAATACAAGGTATTTTGTCTACATTTGAAAGCACATCCAAAAAATATAACTATGATTTTCATTAACGATGCATATTCATACGTAGCGGTAAACATAAATTGAAAGCAAAATAATACAGTTTCTACGCTACTCAATTTGGTACAACATCTGTGACGTCATCGGAGGTGTCCTAGTACTGCATCACTATCAACAACAATCTTATAAGATAAATAACATCCTCTGAAGATGCCGGTTGACTCAGTGAAAGCGCTCCGGTGAGTGTACCAAATTGAGTAAGTATTATTTTGCTTTCTATGATTTCCATTGTAGACAAGACACGCCCCTAAGGGGTGAGGCACTCTAGAATATACTGTACACATGTAATAAAAGTGAAAGCTTCGGGTTTGTTTTTTTTTGCAAGTAGGCAGAACATGAACACAAAACACAAACACTAAAGCCATGATTTTTCCGTGTTACAAAATTTAAATTCTGTGTTACAAATCGGACGATTCCGTGATTTTCCGTGTTACATTATAAAGCACTGAAAAGTGAATACAAGCATGTTTTAAAAGTGTAATTTGTCTAAAAATGTTGTTAATTCAATTATAAGAGCTGTATCGGTCAGAATCTTGCATCGTAGGCCTAGAATTAATGCTAGAATGGATTGTTTAATGGTTGAATACTGCTAAATTATCACTTTTCTTTGTTTTCTTTTGCAAATCAACACAAAAGTTAGACATTTTACACAGTTTTTCACTATTTTGTGGCATTTTCAAATTTCCGTGAGCAAACCCCGAATTCAGTGAGTTTTTCCGTATCACAGAGAAATCATGGCTTTAACGAACACACAGAAAAAATATACAGTATATATTTGGGGCTTTTAATGCATCATCTCTTTGCTAGTTGGGTAACATTCACGCTTCCTAAGCCAGCAAGCTAGCTCTACTACTGTGGATCCATTTCACCGATTTATCTTTCTAGGTGATGTATAATGTGAAATTCCAAGCACTGGAATAAAGGCCAAATTGGGCTTAAGCCTGTTGGCTTAGGAAGCCTGACCAATAGAATAGCCATGTTTCGAGAAATCTGCCCTAAGAGTCAGGACTCTGAATAGGCCATATGTGACATGATCTGCTCCATGGGGGCCAAAGGAAGCAATTTTGAAAATTGAGTCGCTATCATATTCTGAAAACACCAAAGGTCTAACATACTTTATTTTAAAGTTACTGAAGTTTTGTAATGTTTATTTTCTTATGTATTTTATTGTTTTTTACTCCATATTTTTGCCTTTATCTCAATTTCAAATTTGTTGCCTTTGGGCCCCATGGACCAGATCATGTCACATATAGAATGATACATAAATCTGTGATCATATTGATATTTACAAATGAGCACAAATATAGAGCATCTATTGCATTTATCACACTGCATTCGATGAAATCAAATGTCAATTGACTTCTTTGAGCCATAACATTGCCAAGATTTTAAAATTGTAATTTCAAAGCCTCACTGCAGAATGCTAACAAGTGCCCACACACTTTGAATGGAAATTTGCAGAGCATATTGTAAAATTATATATAGGTGTGTCTTTGATATTATATTTTAATGGTCTTATTCCAATATATTTAAAGTGTTTTAACATTGTAAATTAAAAATACATTCAAGTTACTCAAGTGCCATAATTATATATCAATATCTTTATCTATATCAATATGTTCATCTATTCCAATAAATTTGAAATGTTTTAACATTGTAAATTGAAAATACATGTTACTCAAGTGCCTTATATATCAATGTTTTATTAAAACTTTTAATGGTGCTATGTTTATTTATTCCAATAAATTGTAAATTGTAAATACATTCCAAGTTACTCAAGTGCCATATATATCAGTATGTTTTTATGGTGATATGTTTATTTATTTCAATAAATTTGAAATGTTTTAACATTGTAAATTGAAAGTACATTCAAGTTACTCAAGTGCCATATATGTATGAATAGGGAATGATTTTAATGATATTATGATAATCATAATAATATTGACAATTGACTGAAATATTACTTTTCATTTTGAATGTCAGTTAGTGCAATAAATAATAGTAAATAACATGTTGCTGTAGTTAATTGAGCTTTAATTTTGTGTTGCATTTCAATGGAATGGTTATTACAGATGATCTTACTTTTGAATATTGATAAGCCAATACACACCGCTTTGTTTACCATTCATTAATTGGATTTTTATCCCATAGGCTACCATGGCAGGGAAGCACTTATATAGGTGACAAGCTTAAACTTAAGGGCATTTGATGAGAGAAAAATGTTTAAAATTAGGTCTTTGGGTGAGAGATTTACGGAGCCCCAAAGTGACATGGAAGAAAAAAAACTCAGGGTCTGACTTAGTAACTCGGGGCCCCGACATAGTAATTCGGGGACCGAAATAGTACCATAGTACCATTTTTATAAATACCCCATAACCTAGTCCTTGCAAAGGTACCTTCCTCCTTGGTACTATTATTGTTCAGGCAATTTTGGCAAAAAGGCATATTGGGGTACCCCCCTTCGGCTCCCACAACTGCTAATGGCAGAGTTTGCATTTGAAATTGCCATGAAATTTGGACTAGTGAAGGGACAAGGATTGTTAATGAGTGCTCCATCCCCTTTGAATTTGAATTTACTGGAAAATTCATAATTTCTTCCCAAAAATGCATAATTTTACCTGAAAATATATATCATTGTAACTGAAAATTATGAATTTGACTTGAAAATTATGAATTTTAAATGAAAATTATGAATTTTACCTGCAAATTTTGGGGATCCTAGAGTACTTGGGTCACTAGGGTACTTGGGGTCCATCAAAATTATTAATTAAAATTACCTGAAAATTTATAGGCCTAATTTTCCCCAAAAATTCATTTTTTACCTGAAATTTTTAACTGAAAATTTTTAATTTTACCTGGAAGTTATGAATTTTACCTGAAAGTTATGAATTTTACCTGAAAGTTATGAATTTTACCTGAAAGTTATGAATTTTACCTGAAAGTTATGAATTTTACCTGAAAATTATGAATTTTACCTGAAAATTATGAATTTTACCTGAAAATTATGAATTTTACCTGAAAATTATGTATTTTACCTGAAAATCATTAATTCTACATGAAAATTATGAATTTTACTTGAAAATCATTAATTTTACCTGAAAATAATGATTTTACTGAAAATTGTGAATTTTAAAGGAAAATTATGAATTCAACCCGAAAAATTTGGGGATCCTAGAGTACTTGGGGAACTAGGGTACTTGAGGGTCCACCAAAATTATTATTATCATTATTATACTGCTTAGCCATATACAACAATTTAATTCCATACTTCCATGTCCTCAACTCTCCTCACTTTAAATCACAACTTTAAGGGCTGGGGTATGAACGTTTGGACAGTATTTATTTTGAGACATTAGAGCACATCAGACATATCGAATTGCATTCTGAATACTGAAGAATGTCATTCTGATATCAAATAATTTTGATTTTTTGAAATTCGCAATTTAATACACATTTTATGGCAAATCATTAAAAATTGATATTTTTGATATTTAACAGTACTTGAAGTAAACTTTATAAATCTGATGATTTATACTTAAAGTGTATGTAGGTGGGATGAAAAGCCGACGATCAATTGAAAAGTTTGACCTTTCATATTGAAAATACGGATTTTTTTCCCCAAAACACCAAAACAAATTTGGTCTTTTTGGGAAAAAAATCCATATCTTCAATATGAAAGGTCAAAATTTTCAATTGACCGTCGGCTTTTCCTCCCTGCTACATACACTTTAAGAATATATCATTAGATTTATATAATAATTTGATATCAGAAAGACATGCTTCGTATTCAGAATGCAATTCGATAGGTCTGAGGTGCTCTCATATCCCACAAAAAATACTGTCGAAACCCGATAAACGCTCATTTTAGATCACATAATACTTTGATACTCAGGATATAACAATGTCAATCTTTACTTAAATGTTTCATATCAATGCCAATTGGCAACAACAAAAACCCACTCCCTCAATTTTCAAAAACGTGGGGACGTGAAACAAATTTTTAATTTTATGTGGTCTAAGTAATCATCATCAACATGATAATAATGATCACTAATAATAATAATCACTAATAATAATAATGATCACTAATAATCATAATCATAATAATAATGATAATCATAATAATAATTATAATCATCATCATCATCATCATTAATAATCATAATAATAATAATAATAATCATACTTAAAATCATAATAATAATAATAATCATACTTATAATCATAATAATAATAATAATAATAACACTAATAATAATAATAATAATTATAAAAATAATAATAATAATCACTAATTATTATATAAAAACTTGAACAGAAATAGCGGGCATTATTTCCAGAATCGCAGATTATGCCCTCTTGTGTCAAGTGTAAAGCCAAAAGTTATTTTAATTAGACTTTGCTTCAATCTCGTTCATTGGATGAAAGTTTTGAGATTGTGGAAAAGTCTCAAGAGGGCGTCGGCGATGTTGGAATACTGGAACGAGGGGCGCGACACGAGGCCACGATCAGAATGACAGGGAACGGATTTCTTTATGGAATCTATGCCAGTCAGTATGACAAATACTTAACATAACATAAAGTTATTACTATTGGGTGGGGTGCCCTAGGTAGGCCCTACGTGAAGCATAAAGATGAACTAACAGTAGGCCTATATGGTTTTATAGACCTATTGATTTCACTGCGAATATTTTAGGCCTGCATGCCATGATGCTGCAGCTGCAGTGAACCGTGATTATCATAATTTGGTGATCGTTTTCCTGCAACATGTTTAATATAAATACCCGGGATAATACCTATGGGTCCTATTAGGCCTACTATAATTATAGGCCTACCAAATGACGTAAGTCCTGCACGCATAAGAATTGTCAAACTATTATTTGAATAAGCTATTTATTAATTAGTAGGACTACCCAGCAAACACAAAACGTTTTTAAAACATTTTAAACAGGTTACCTTTTGGGTTTTGATTTTGGTAAAAACATTTTAATAACATTAAATGTCGGGTTATTATAAAGGTCATGAAAACGTTATAAAACGTTTTGTACGAAACCTCACTGCATCAATATTATGAAGATGATTTCAAAAATATTATTGTAAGTATTTTTGCAAACATTTTTACCAAATATTTTGTCATCATATTAATATAACATTAGGCCTCTGTTTGAATGTTTTATTAAGTTAATCAAAAATGTTTTTTAATGTTATGTAAACGTTTTATATATACTTTTTATAGGCATAGGCCTATAACCCGACATTTAAACAGTTTTTCCGGCAACCTTTTCTAACCTTTTGCGAATGATGTTGAAATCAGTTTAATGTTTGCTGGGTACGGTAGGCCTATAGCCATGATAGCCTAATTAGTAGGCCCTATTTATATTCAAAGCATCAAAATTGTTCTTACTCATTATATGCTCGCTGGCCATCGTTGATTGGAGTCCTCACTGGTGTCATCAACCACCTGCGCTGTGGATAACCAGAGTCTCCAAGGAGACACCCTTCCAGACGACCTCTCTCCATCATCTCCCAAATGGCGCTATTCTGCAGGATGCGGAATCGTGGGTGGATCCCGCCATCTGGAGATTACATTCAGGATCTTGTAGTTAGCATCACAAACCAACTGAACATTGATGCTGTGGGCGCCATGCCGGTTTACATACACATGTTCGTTTGGTCCATACGGGCAACTGTCGAGAGAGACGTGAGTGCCGTCAACTGCTCCGATGACGCCTGGGAAACCGCAAAGGGTGTAGAAGTTCCACTGTTTCTGCCCTATTTCTGCTGCTGTTGTCGGCCACTGGACATGTTCATCTTTGATGTTGATGATTGCGTTGGTAACCCGATGAACAATCCTGCAAGCACTCGCCTCCGGACACTCCATGATGTTCAGATGTGGTGGTGTAGAAGCACCCTGTGGCATAAAACCTCAGGGCGATTTAAGATCTGCGTTGTTGCATCAATGGAGTGACTCCTGGATGTTGCGGGTCGAAGCTGTGGCTCTAGCAAATCGATGACATGCATAACACCCGTCGTGTAAATCGATAATATTTGTGCATTTTCTTGTCATGATAACTATCCAATGGATTCGTTCTGTCCCTGAAAACCCTCTCCCCCCGTAAAGCCCTTGCATTGTTAATATAAAGTAGATGAGCCGCCATTAAAACGAAAAAATCCTCCGACTTAGAGCAAGATAACGGATTGTAAACAAAAGCTAAAAAATAAAATGGCGCGAAATTTAACATGTGATACACTTAGCGATCAATTTACCTACCTTTGCGATTACCAACGACTACAAAGTAGTCATCGCAAACAATCCATCGCTATTTCAAACTTTGCGATGACAAAAATCATCGCATAAAGTGTTAGTGAAACCAATTTGTAAAATCGCTCGCTAAATTGCGACGGATTTGTGGTTTAGCGATCAATTTGGGTCTTAGCGATGATCGCAAGACGTTAGTGAAATAGGCCCCTGGACCAGCCATTGCGACAGCGGCTGGACCGAAAGGCTCTGTAAGGGTGATGAATGCGGTCGTGAGTCCCTCGCAAGGCTTGTGTTCGGAAGAAATAGTGCTGCAGCGCCTTATCGGACACCCCAGCCTATCTTTGGCTTCAGCCGAACCTTGCCCAACCCTGGGGATTGGAGAGGGACGAATGTCGGTATGCACCGCGCCCGTTCAGTAGTCACGAGAACAGAGCGCCGAAACAGTGTCGCTCCAGTGTTTGTGAACACGGAAGCTAACCTCGAGACCGTGTGCAACTCAGCACCGCCGCCGTCCGAAGCCAACGCCAAACCGGAAAGCCATCTTGAGAGTTACGTTTAAGCGTCGCTTTTGACGGAAGGTCAAAAGGGTGACCCTTAAAGTAATCTAAGACTGTGTTGGGATCCCTTAGGAGGATCACTTTCCTTTTGGTAGACACTCGTTGAACATACCGTCGAGGCGAGACTAATAAGGTAACCATCAGTTATGATAGTCGACCCGCCTCGAAACCTCGGTGAATGGAGAGGACAGCTGACTTATAGCTGGCCCCAGTGGCCCGCTGAAGTCTTGCTTGGAACTTTTCTGTCAGAAACTCCGGAACTAGCAGCACATAGGCTCTAGCGGAGAGCTATTTGTCTCATTGCACCAAGCGTAGTATGGAGCCAGACTCTGGCTATACGCACGGAGGGTAGACTTCCGTCTAGCCCGGCGATGAGAAAAACAGCTTCTGATGAAAAGTATCCCTCCGCTCTGCGTTCCTGGTAAGGGCCATGCAGCTAACTGCAGGTGCTCTAGTGATAGACTGGGTACCTCCGCTCCGGGCATCCGGAGTAGATCTGGTACTGGGAGTGCCAGCGGCCTTGCCGCTAGCAGAATGACAATGCAGTCTTCCCACCCGATCTTGGTCACCACCCTCATGAGTAGTGAGATCGGAGGGACTGCATAAGCTGTCATCCCTCCCCAGTCTATGGACAGAGCATCCACGGTGAATGCTTGGGGTCCGCGACCCTTGAGCAGTACACCGGCAGTCAATGATTGCGATGAGATGCGAACAGATCTTTCGAGGGGTGGTACACCCCTTGAAGATCGCTCTGAGCGACCTGCGGAGCAAGGGACCATTCTGCTGGTCCCGACACCCTTCCTCGTGACAGATTGTGCGCGAGGATGCTGGTGACGCCCGCGATGTGTATCGCTCTCATCGTAATCTGCCTGAACTTGCACCACCCTATCAGGTGTCGTGCATGCAGGCTCAATCGTGGTGGCCCGGAGTCCCCTTGTCTGTTGGGGTAGGCTACCACGGTTGTGTTATCCGTCAGGACAACGGTATGTGATTCCACGATCACCTCCTCGTAAGCGAGGGAGGTTGATGTGAAACTCTGTCTCTATGGCCCCCCATAGGCCCGAGACGGAGTCTCCGTGGATGTGGACCCCCCAGCCCCGTTTTGACGCTATGGTCGTCACTACGTGACATACCGGGGGTGCAGGAAACCTGACACCCTGGGTCAAATTGGGCTGATGGGTCCACCACCAGAGTTCTCTCGCTAGCGATCTCCGACAACGGAACCGCGAGGGATATTGGTGACGACTGGGCCTGCAAGCAGGCTAGAAGGTGTAGTTGGGTAAGCCTAACGTAGAAACGGCAGTACAGTACGAGGTCTACCATACTGGCCATTAGGCCTACCACCTTCATCCATGCCACAGCGGGTTTTTGCCCGAGACTCGGCCAAGAGTCAGGCACACCGCACCATGTTCGTCACCCGCTCGGGTGAGAGCACCGCGAACCCCTCCGTGAGGGTGATCTGGGCCCCTACAAATAGTGGTGTCTGCGTCGGGACCCCGCTGGACTTTTTTGAGCTGATCAAAAAATCCAGGGTCCCGCACCCTACGGACTATCAACCCCATGAGACCCGTAGTCTTCAGTGGAGTGCGTCCGTATATGAGCCAAACGTCCAGGTAGCAACTGATGTTGACACCCCTGTGCTTCAGGTACGCTGCCACCGCTCTGACCAAGAGTGTTAAACACCCTGGGAGAGATGGACAGGCGGATGGCGGTATCAAAACTGGTAATTTTGATCCTGTACCTAGAAGCGCAGATGCCTCCGATCTTGAGAGGCGATTGGCATATGCAGATAGGCGTCCGAGAGATCTAGCGATGCTGTTCCCATGCCCCTGATGGGGCAGGCTAGCACCGAGGCGAGAGTCCCCATTCTGAACCTCTTGGGCCTGAAGAACGTGTTCAACAGCCTGCGGTTCCGGATGGGGCTCCCGTCGCCGGTCTTCCTTGGAGCCAATGGCTCCAAGATCACCCGTAGAACGGGGGGTAGACCGGGACAATCGCCCGCGTCGTGAGAAGCTGTGTGATCCCTGTCAGTAGTGCCCGACGCTGGGGGCCGCCTGACGGCACTACTGTGGACCTCTGAAATGTGCAGGCGAATGTGGGGAGACTGGGTTGCCAGTCTGTAACCCCACTCACCACTGACCATACCCAGGCACTCAAAGAGATGGTTTCCCACCTCTGGGTGAAAGCCATAAGCAGTCGTCCACTGGGAGATCCCACAGTGGAAAAACCGCTGAGCCCCCCAGGAATGCTCTGCCTAGCTTCCCTTGGAAGAGCGCTTGCTCTTCTCGGGGCTTGCCAGCTGTTCCTGTGCTACCCTTGCGCCTCCCAGAAATGGGTGCTACAGAGGTAGTGGGCTCGGGTACTGTTGGTGGTGCACGGCCTGCTGAAGTCGGAGCTCCTACCCATGGTAAGGGCAGTTTCCGCGCTCTTCAGAGTGCTCCCGTTGGTAGCGTGTTTGCGCGGTCCTGCACCGTCGTGCAAAGAAGAAAAAAAAAAAAAAAAGGACCCTGCCTTTCCATCGCGTTGAGCGATTGGAGTGGCAGGCCCCACCCCCCCGGCGCTGAGTGGACACCCTATGGGCTAGGCCCATGGAGCTCTCGTTGAGGCTAGCTGTTAGCACCGCTAATAGGCTCACCTCGCGGGAGGGCTCAGATGTTGTCTGAGCGTGATTCGCTTGACGACATCTGGGTCCCTCTCGGATCCCCTCATGTAGGTCCCGTGGTCCTCCCGCTACACGCAGAGGAAGCGTGCAAGCACGCGGCGTCATAGCTCTACTGAGCTCGACAGCCCCACGATATCTACCCGTGAGGTTTGCGGGAATGAGAGTGCAGGCGTCCCCTGTGAGGAAGCAGCAGCTGAGCATCCTACTGAAAGGATCCCTGGTCCTCCTCCATGGACTCCCCCTTAGGGGGTGTCCGGAGGAAGATCAGTGTGCTGTTGCTCCCTCATCGGCGGGGCAGCGGGGAAAGAGATTGTAGTGATGTCACTACCGGACTCAGCTTCCGACTCCTTTCCTCGCCCACAGTATCCGTATCATGCTCCGATGATGACGGTAACTGAGGACGGGCATCTGAAAGCGGGTAAGAAGGCATAACCACTGTGTGGCTCGCCGACTACCTGCCAGCAGAAGAGGGAGTACTCCCGCAAGACCCTGAGGTATCCGCCATGGCACCACTGGGTCCGCATGCTCTCGCAGCCGTCGTCCTAGCGCTAGCAGCACAGGGCCTACCCTGATCAAGATCTGGGTTAGCCCCATGCCGGCTGGCCTGGTCAACAGCTGATGTTGGTACTGCGTGGCCATCGCTGGCGACACTTGCCACGCGGTGCTAGGCCGTGGAAGAAACACCCTGCGGCGGATACCACGGGGCATACCCAGCCGGCAGCTGACCCTGAAAGGATCCGCCACCAGGGTAACCCCATGGTACTGCAGTACCAGCACCGCCGCCCCCCCTTGTTGCCACAGAGACTGTGGCGACTAAGGCGGGTGCTGCGGTACCGGTGCGGTATCAGCGTGGGTACCCTTGAGGGTTCCCAACTGTGGACCGCTGTACCCTCGCCACACTGCGTTCCCTGTTTGGGGGGCTCAAGCTGTGTGCTGGCGTGGGACCGGCGCGGTACTAGCATGGGTACCCGTGAGGGTTCCCGGTTGTGTACCGCTGTATGCGTGGTTCCAGCGTAGGTGCCCGTGAGGGCTCCCGGCTGTGTACCACTGTACCCATGCCTCACTGCGTTCCCCGCAAGGGGCTCAAGCCGTGTGTATGGGTACCCCGCTATACCGGCTGTCCCTTGGCTAGAGGGAGCTTGCCTAGTACCACGGGTAGCTGAGCGTACATACCCCCGATCAATCACCTCGCCACCTGAATAGGCAGCGTCAATCAATGGAGCTATGCCCTGTTGATTTGACAGTGATCGATCAAGAGAGGGTAATTGACCTATTGACGATAATGGATCACCCACGCTCCGCTGGCTCTCGAGGACATAAGTGGGTTGTTGATCAGCTAGGCTGTTCAAGCTACTTACTGTACCCTCTAGAGCTTCGCCCAAGGTCGCTGTGTGTGGCGGACCACTCACGGCACGGCTATGGGCGGGTGCATAGCGGCTAGCACTGAAGTCAAGCCGGAGCTCGTCTTTGTGGCTGCCACCGAATGCACCTGGGTCGCTGTCCCGTGAGAGACTGCGAGCCCAACCCCTGAATAATCGCCAGCCAGTCCCTGTGGACAGCCAGCAGCTATTCTAGGGCCCAGGGTATCACTTTCGGCGGTCCCGCCATGGAACGCTGCCGTGTGACAACCCCAGTTGGTTCTGCTAAGACTACACCCACAGCGTTAGCCGCGGTATCGTCTCTGCTGAACCCATGCATGCTAGGGTTCAACCCAGGCAAGCCGGGTACCCTTGCATGCTGCCCGTCGCTGGCTACTACTGTGGCTGTTTGAGCCCGTAGATATGCCTGCAACAGACGGGTGTCCTCCTGCTAAAACCCCGTGAGGATTTTTGGCTAGAGGACTGGTATCCTCCTGCTACAAAACCCGCTAGGGTTTTCGCTGGTGGTTACCGCTCTGCTGCCTGCTACTTTGCTCCGGACGTATAGTCAGTGCTTTCGCTGGCTGCTGAGCCTTTGGACGCGCTTAGCAGTCCCGAAGGAACCGCCTGCTTGTCCGGGACGGAGCCCCCTTAAGCAGACCTGCCATGACCCATAGGGGCTGTCACAGCAGAATCTACCGTGTCGACTGGTATCCTCCTGCTGCAAAACCCGCTAGGGTTTTCGCTGGTGGTTACCGCTCTGCTGCCTGCTACTTTGCTCCGGACGTATAGTCAGTGCTTTCGCTGGCTGCTGAGCCTTTGGACGCGCTTAGCAGTCCCGAAGGAACCGCCTGCTTGTCCGGGACGGAGCCCCTTAAGCAGACCTGCCATGACCCATAGGGGCTGTCACAGCAGAATCCACCGTGATCGACCTTACCAGTGCCCTTGGTAGATTTCTTCTTCGTCTTATGGCGATGATGGAGCCTATCCCAATCGTCAAGCTGGAACTCGGAGAGTCCTAAGCAAAAGAAAGACATCTAGAAGATCGTGAGCACTCCCTGTGGGTGAAACAGAGCGGGTGTGGGTCCCGCTCCGTCACCAGGGAAGGCAAGCCCGACAGGGCCGAGGCGAAGCGAGGAGAAAGGGAGGGGGTACTACCCCCCACACGCGACTCAAGCCCAGTAAGCAAACCTGAGCACGGAGGCTGGTCGCTAACGTTAGTGGTAAAGTAAGGACTGGCTAACTTTATTACTAAAATGTCAGACGGGTCCCTACCAATCCCCACCGTATGAATATCTGATTAACTCGTCTTATCGGACGGTAATGAAGACATAACGATAGAGTAATCACCCTAACATAGCAACAATAACCTACCGTACATGAAATACAATGTGTATGTACAAACATCTATTGTAACTTACAGGCTGCAATGGTTGTTTTACGTGGGAAACAAAATGAATGGCGTCAACGAGCGGCCATTTTGAATTGCTCGTGTGTCCCGTATACAAACGGAGGCACGATATGTAGCTAAGTTTTGGATCGTTTTTTGTCACTTTTTCGCCAGAAAATGCCATCAAAACTATCCTCAGCCGAACAATACCGGTATGGTTTTACCTAAGGTGTGAAACTACAACCGTATATCTCGCCTTGGTCGAGAAATTGATACACAGTGCTATGAACAATCGATAGGCACGTCTGTGTCAGTCGGAGACCAAGGAGGATAAGGGACGATCATATGGTGTGGCGTCACCTTTTGGGTGAGTCCACCGGGGATCGGGGTTTTGTTATTTATTCATTTATGTGGGACAAAATGACTATTGGTTTTTCCGCATCTCGGGATCGATGCAAGAAGTATCTTAATCAACATCGGAAGCGGTAAGATCGACCGGTGTACTGAGTCTGTGAAATACACAACGATTTGCGCCGGTTAGAAACAATATAATATAGAATAGAAAATTTGACATCACTTTCTCAAAATATTGAAGAAATTTGCTTACTAGACATCGAAAAAGTACGCATTCCAATTCCTGTTCAAACGCGTGGGAAACTGAAAGTGCATAATCCCCACTAAACTAGGTGCCAGTACAACAAGTTAAATGTACATGTACATGGGAGGGGACTAGCCGGGATTATGCACATTTTCAGTTTCTCACGCGTTTGAACGGGAATTGGATTGCGTACTTTTTCGATGTCTTGTGAGCAAATTTCTTCAATATTTTGAGAAAATGATGTCAAATTTTCTATTCTATATTGTTTGGTAATAATGTCTTTTGCCAATAGTATGTTTAAAGTTGTAATTTTGTGTTTTTAATAATAATATAGTCTAGGTATGTGAGTATCTCCCGATATTGCCGTCGGCAATTTAGGCTCTTATAAATAGCGAGCCTCGTTTTCGTTCTATCAAAAGTGGCAACACTTCGTACGAAATTGCGTAGTGAACACCCCCCTAGGATACTGGTTTTATACTAATTTTCTGATGTTTTCACAATCTTGCACATATTTTGATGACGTAGTACACATGTTGACCCCCCAACTCAATGAAAAAGTATCACTGAAAATCAATTCTTCACTGACAGACGCCATGTTTTTCCGAGATTTGGACTGAAAGTTCACGAATGGTCGCCAAAACCATCATCAATTTAGCTGAAGGTGAGCATGATATTCTTTTAAACTATTATAATACGTTTCTTTAGTCATTTATTTACGTAGATATTGAATTTGGTGTTATTTTATCGATGATGAGGAAAGATATTCGATGCAGAAAACACCATGTGTTAGTCGATGTCAACCAGTGTTTCCATGCAGTTGTTATGAACGCTGATGTGTGGCGTGATTGACATCATTGAGCGGCAGTGTTCGCGGGTTACCATATCACAGTATGACGGTGTATGACCGTAGTATGCGGGGTCGCGGTCATTAGGTCAGCATTTTATCGTAATATATTTTGATGTTGGATATTTTCATTATTCGTTGATTTTTCTATTTTTATGTATCATTTGTGATTTGAGGTAAATATCTTTCCTTGGCATTTATTATTTATTTTATATATGTGTGTATCTATTTAGGCTCTTGCAAAAGTATTTTATTTCATCGTCACATTTTGTGAATATTTAATAAAATTTTTATTTATTTCACATGATCATGGCTGTGCATTTAAATACCTGCTTGCTTGCCAGTGCTGAAGGGGATCTCTTCCCAGTTGTTTTTTTGTAAATTTATGATCAAAATGTAATGTTTATTTTTTTTTAAATTTCTTCACTCGATGACGATGGTAACATAAAATTGTTATATTTTTTATTGTTGTCAATTTTCCACAAAAAAAGGTAATTTTTTTTTTTATGGGGGTGCAAAAAGTTGTAATTTTATAATTAAAACTATAATGAAATTATTTCAACAAACATTCTAGATTGCATTTTACAACAAGGACTACTGTGGACAAGCTCTTTTTAATTTCTCTCTTTATTATTTCTTTACAGAATTTTAAAGTTAAAATGGTGAAGGCAAAGAAACGGAAACCCCCGGCCCCGTCAAAACCAGGCATTGCTTATCAACATCTTTTGGATGCTTACAAGTTACAGTAATACACTGCAGACACAGGGTTGATGGTTCCATTGACTTCTTTATTCATGACTTTATTATACAATTTTAGCATATTTATGTATCATTTATGCAACGCAACATATTATGGCAGCCATTTTGGATTTTGGCGGCCATCTTGGATTTAGGCGGCCATATTGGATTTACGGAGATGTCCGGTTACAATGCCAATTATAACTTGAACATATTTTGTGATTCTTAATGCCACATTTTGATATTTTGACATTCAAGTAAATGGAAATGTTCATTTAAACACTAAACAATACTTACTTAAACCTTTAAAAGGAATTCTTGTTTGGTCACAATCCATTATTGTATTATCTGTATAATCCTATTGCTTTTATAAGACAAAATTTTAGCCCGAGGGCATATCTGTTTTGGCTCTAACTTTCTTATTATTTGACGTAGGAGGGTCATCTTGGTGTCATTGAAAAGCTTTTTTCAAGACCTTTCCAATGATAAACATTGCAATAACATTTAACAACTTTGAAATTTTTTGTCACATACATATATACATATTAGGCCAAATAAAAAAATAAACATGTTTCACGTCCCCTCCCGCTTCCTTTTTTGAGGTTTTCTCAAATAAATTTTTATTTTTTGAAATTCAGTTTTAACTTTTCAAAGAATATGTCTAGGAAGTTGGGATGCTTTCTATAGCCTTGTTAAGAAACAAGAAACATTTTAGGAAGGTTTTGTGATCATTAGAGGGGTGTAACTCCCAGAACAAAAAATAAAAAAGGGCCTCCTCCTTATTCCAGGCATTATTGTATGTACGGATTATGCGCTAAAACAGCTCTAAGTATGGGTATTTACACCAATTTTGCGATAAAAATAGAAAATAAAAAGCCCCTCTTCCTCCTTTTTTTGAAAACCGGACGTGAAACATGTTTTATTTTTACTTAGCCTTATAGGTACGGCGTATATAGGACTGGCAAGCAAGTCTAGAGGGGACGGAGTAGCTCAGTAGGGTCATTTTAATTTACTTCCTGGACTGGAATACATACTTCATCAGTTTCGTTTTTGTGGGCCATTCATTAATTTCTCTGTCAAACAATACATGCATGTCAAGCAATGCATGAATGCAAGTAGATCGATGATGATGTGTACATTTCATTTCCTGTCAGGCCCCATCATCGGCTCGGTCTTGTCACAGACCCGGTGCCGCATAACAACTTTTGCTGAATGATGCACCGACATGCACACTGATAATACCGTTACTAACATACAGATATATATATTCTTACCATTAAAAACAATAAGAAGCTAAATCGTAGCCATTTATCGCCCAGAAAACGTTGCCATACTTCCATACGCGAAAGTCTTTCCATCGTGTCCATTCAGCTTTTTTTCACTTTTCAGCGTCAAGGCGCGGCGCATTGACTCGCCAGGCCGCGGTAAAGGATTCTCAAGTAGCCCAATTTTTTAAGCTTCCAAAAAGCGCCCAATACCGGATATTTGGGCGGATTTACTGAATTTAGAACGCAAAACACCCAATTGGGCGGAAAAGCACTTGACTTTGAAACTTCCGGTACTAACTGAGAAGTTACTGACCGATCAATAAATGGTCACAAAACCCATTGTAATTTCAATTTGGACCTTCAAAGACTCAAAACCTTTATAAATCGGCTAATTTGAAAGGAAAATACATCAAATTAGTGCCGCGGCCTGAGACTGACAAAAGTAGCCCAATTTTAGACAAGTAGCGGCATGCTTTTTTGAGTAGCGGCAAGTGATCGCCAAGTAGCCCAATTGTGCGCCTAAGGCGCGGCGTTGGCATCACTGTTCATAGCCACAATTCGGTGGCTTCTTTTGCCAAATTTAGTGACGTGCGATAGTGGTGATAGAAAAAACGACGGGAACGTGATTGGGAAAACAGTGTAATTGATGAAAGTTTATAAAGTCTCAAGTAGCTTCAAATGTTTCTGTACATATTTTAATATTAAAAATCATATGTAGTTAAGAATAATTGCTATTACTAAATGGTATTTAATTAAGTTTATCGACAATTGATCATTTCAGTCTTTTATAAATTAAAATCTGAATTACATTAATCACTTCAAGTAGCTACTTGTAATGATATGGTAAGTTTCAACTGTGCGTTCAATTCCTTGTCCTAAACAAGCAGTCCTGTAAAAGAACAAGTTCCCTTCATTAAAATTTCAATCATGTTTTGCATTTTGTTTATTATTTTTGGTGGACCGCATAGCGGGACCACCCTATATTAGTGTATGTTACTTAGTTACTAGCTTACTAGCTACTTACTAGCTTACTAACTGACTACACTAGTGAACCCTCCAACGGAACCATGATAAACATCTTTTCGTCTATATTTTTTTCTCAAAACTTAAATAATTTCTTGCGTAGGCCTAGTACTGAATCATCATCGTTTTTTAAATAATCAATCATGTTTTGAATTTGTGTTTCTTAATTTTTTACCTTTCTCAACGTTCCGGATAATCTTTGCTATACAAGTGCCGTTAACATTTTGGCCAGCTTCCGTCATTTTAGCATGTTTAATGTGAGAAAGGTTTTTAACACAAGTCAACACATACATAAATGAGCATCGGTCCGGTGATCCGAAGGTCCCAGGTTCAAATCCTGGATGGTCAGTGAAATTTTTTCACTGGCTGTCATTTATGTATGTGTTGACTTGTGTTAAAAACCTTTCTCATATTTAATTTACCACATAGTTTGACTTTATTTCTCCAGCAGTAATGATTTTTTTCTTTTCTTTTTTGACTATCTTACTTCATCATCATCTAGAACGCGTGTTATAGGCAATGTTTTTTTGGAATACTATTATTGTTCATGTTTTTTGCTTTGTTCGCTTCTGAATATAGCATTTATAGGGCCCACGAGAAAATAATGAATACATCTAGCGGAATCTGTTAAAAACATCTTTTCGTATATACCGGTATATTTTTTTTTTATGTTTAATGATTTTTTCTTTGCTTATTCTTTTTTGACTATGTAGGCCTACTGAAGATAACATTCACGGCGGGCTTATATCGACAAAAAATCATTTCTTGTGTACTGAATCATCATCGGGTTTTTTTTTTATATCAATCAAATTTTGCATTTTTGTTTCTTAATTTTTTTCCTTCATGTTACTGATACGAGCGTAATCTTTGCTATACAAGTACCGTTTTGAATTTTGGTCAGTTTCGTCATTTTAGCATTTCTTTATAGCTTTGCATTCGGCCTATTGGCTTTTTTTTTCTAAGCGCGCGGCCAATTAGTTTAGGCTGTACTGAATCATCATCTAGAACACGTGTTTTTTGGAATATTATTATTTTTCATGTTTTTTGCTTTGCTCGCTATCTTCTGAAGATACCCGTAGCATTAAGGGCCTACAAAGACAATAATTAATACCTCCAGCAGAATCTGTTAAAACATCTTTTTGTATACAGGTATATATTTCTTCTGTAGGCCCTATATGATTTTTTTTTCTTTCTTTTTTGACTATCTACTGAAGATAGCATATACGGCGGGTTTATATCAGACAAAAGATAATTTATTGCACAGTGGCGTCGATTTCTGACAGGGGGGGTTAAAAAAATTCTTGAAGTATAGTGAATCCAGCAACTTTTTGAGATAGAATGAATTTGTGGTACAAGCGCGAGAACAAAATTCTATTTTGAAGCTAAACTGATGAAATATGGTGCAAAAGTGGAATAAATGCGCGCGAAGGTGCTAAAATGGGCAAATATGAGGTTAATTTGGTCAGAAACCCACATTCAGGCGTCAACATTGGGGGAATGATTGGGGTTTTTTTGTATGGAGCATCCCCTTGGCAAAATATTGGGAGGATTTTCCCTAATCGCGCGGTCAAACAGTATAGCCGGCCGCAAGCCCTACTGAATCGTCATCTAGAACGCGTGTTAGGCAATGTTTTTGGAGTATTATTATTTTTCATGTTTTTTGCTTTGCTTGCTATCTTCTGAAGAGCGCAGTTAGGGCCTATACGAAGAAAATAATTAATACCTCCAACGGAATCTGTTAAAATCATCTTTTCGCCTATAATTATTTTTCTTTATGTTTACCGGTATATGATTTGTTCTTTTTCTTTTTTGATAGCCGTATCTATACTGAAGATAGCAATTTTCCCGCTTTTTTATAATATGACCAAAATAATTTAAGTGCCGTTTTAAATTTTAGTCAGCTTCTTCATTTTAACATTTCTTTATAGCTTTGCATTCGGCCTATTGGCTATTTTTTATCTAATCTTCTTCTGTAGATAGCATTTAGAGCCTACAAAGAAAATAATTCATACTTCTATTTTATTCTTTATGTTTAATAATTTTTTTTTAATGATTATCATTTTGACTGTCTACCAAAGATAGCAATCACGGCGGGTTTATATGAGACAAAAAGTATTTTTTTGCGCACTGAATCCTGAATATTGTTTGTTTTTGTTTGCTTTTTTGTTTTATTTCTTATTTTCTTTCCTTTATGTTCCCGTACTCTATACTATATAGGCCCCCTAAGTGCCGTTTTAAATGTTGATCAGCTTCTTCATTTTAACATTTCTTTATAGCTTTGCATTTGGCCTAATGCCGAGCTTTTTTTTTAAGCGCGCGGCAAATTATAGCCGTTTTACCGGCCCTGGATTTTGCGTACTGAATCCTCGCATTTTGCGTACTGAATCATCATCATCTATATAGAACTCGTGTAAGGCAATGTTTTTTGGGAACATTATTATTTTGCATGTGTTTTGGTTTGCTTGCTATCTTCTGTAGATAGCATTTAGGGCCTACAAAGAAAATAATTAATACCTCTATTTTTTTCTTTTATGTTTAATGATTTTTTAATGATTATTATTTTGGCTATCTACTGAAGTTAACAATGACGGCGGGTTTATATATAGACCTAAGATAAAAGGTTTTTTCTTGTGTACTGAATCATCATTGTTTTTTGTTTTTGTTTTTGTTTTTGTTTTTGTTTTTGTTTTTGTTTTTGTTTTGCTGTTTTGTTTTGTTTCTTTTTTTTTCCTTCCTGTTCCTGATAATCTATGCTATATAGGCTTAAGTGCCGTTTTAAATTTTGGTCAGCTTCTTCATTTTAACATTTCTTTTTAGCTTTGCATTCGGCCTATTGGCTATTTTCTTTCTAAGCGCGCTGCCAATTATAGCCGTTTGCCCCGGAATTTTGGGCACTGAATCCTTAGATTTGCCGTACTGAATCATCAACGCGTGTTAGGCAATGTTTTTTGGAACATTATTATTTTGCATGTGTTTTGGTTTTCTTGCTATCTTCTGTAGATAGCATTTATGGCCTACAAAGAAAATAATTAATACCTGTATTTTTCTTTATCTTTAATGATTTTTTTAATGATTATTATTTTGACTATCTACTGAAGTTAACAATGACGGCGGGTTTATAGACCTAAGATAAAAGGTATATTTCTTGCGTACTGATGATCATCATTAATGGTTTTTGTTTTGTTTTTGTTTTGTTTATATTTTGTTGTTTTGTTTTGTTTCTTGTTTTTTTCCTTCCTGTTCCTGATAATCTATGCTATATAAATGCCCTTTTAAATTTTGGTCAGCTTCTTCATTTTAACATTTCTTTTTAGCTTTGCATTCGGCCTATTGGCTATTTGTTTTCTAAGCGCGCTGCCAATTATAGCCGTTTTGCCCCGGAATTTTGCGCACTGAATCCTCAGATTTGCCGTTCTGAATCATCATGTATAGAACGCGTGTTAGGCAATGTTTTTTTGAACATTATTATTTTGCATGTGTTTTGGTTTGCTTGCTATCTTCTGTGGATAGCATTTAGGGCCTACAAAGAAAATAATTAATACCTCTATTTTTTTCTTTTATGTTTAATGATTTTTTAATGATTATTATTTTGGCTATCTACTGAAGTTAACAATGACGGCGGGTTTATATATAGACCTAAGATAAAAGGTATATTTCTTGCGTACTGAATCATCATTGTTTTTTGTTTTGTTTTTGTTTTGTTTTTATTTTATTTTGTTGTTTTGTTTTGTTTCTTATTTTTTTCTTCCTGTGCCTGATAATCTATGCTATATAAATGCCGTTTTAAATTTTGGTCAGCTTCTTCATTTTAACATTTCTTTTTAGCTTTGCATTCGGCCTATTGGCTATTTGTTTTCTAAGCGCGCTGCCAATTATAGCCGTTTTGCCCCGGAATTTTGCGCAATGAATCCTCAGATTTGCCGTTCTGAATCATCATCTAGAACGCGTGTTAGGCAATGTTTTTTTGAACATTATTATTTTGCATGTGTTTTGGTTTGCTTGCTATCTTCTGTAGATAGCATTTAGGGCCCCTAAAGAAAAAATAATTAATACCTCTATTTTTTTTTTTTTTATGTTTAATGATTTTTAATGATTATTATTTTGGCTATCTACTGAAGTTAACAATGACGGCGGGTTTATATATAGACCTAAGATAAAAGGTATATTTCTTGCGTACTGAATCATCATTGTTTTTTGTTTTGTTTTTGTTTTGTTTTTTATTTTGTTGTTTTGTTTTGTTTCTTATTTTTTTCCTTCCTGTGCCTGATAATCTATGCTATATAAATGCCGTTTTAAATTTTGGTCAGCTTCTTCATTTTAACATTTCTTTTTAGCTTTGCATTCGGCCTATTGGCTATTTGTTTTCAAAGCGCGCTGCCAACGTTTTGCCCCGGGATTTTGCGTACTGAATCCTCAGATTTGCCGTACTGAATCATCATCTAGAACGCGTGTTATGCAATGTTTTTGGAACATTATTATTTTGCATGTGTTTTGGTTTGCTTGCTATCTTCTGTAGATAGCATTTAGGGCCTACCTAAAGAAAATAATTAATACCTCTATTTTTTTTCTTTTATGTTTAATGATTTTTTAATGATTATTATTTTGGCTATCTACTGAAGTTAACAATGACGGCGGGTTTATATATTGACCTAAGATAAAACTAAAGGTATATTTCTTGCGTACTGAATCATCATTGTTTTTTGTTTTGTTTTTGTTTTGTTTATATTTTGTTGTTTTGTTTTGTTTCTTGTTTTTTTCCTTCCTGTTCCTGATAATCTATGCTATATAAATGCCCTTTTAAATTTTGGTCAGCTTCTTCATTTTAACATTTCTTTTTAGCTTTGCATTCGGCCTATTGGCTATTTGTTTTCTAAACGCGCTGCCAATTATAGGCGTTTTGTTTTCTAAGCGCGCTGGAACATTATTATTTTGCATGTGTTTTGGTTTGCTTGCTATCTTCTGTAGATAGCATTTATGGCCTACAAAGAAAATAATTAATACCTGTATTTTTTCTTTTTGTTTAATGATTTGTTTACTGATTATTATTTTGACTATCTACTGAAGTTAACAATGACGGCGGGTTTATAGACCTAAGATAAAATGTATATTTCTTGCGTACTGATGATCATCATTAATGGTTTTTGTTTTGTTTTTGTTTTGTTTATATTTTGTTGTTTTGTTTTGTTTCTTGTTTTTTTTTCCTTCCTGTTCCTGATAATCTATGCTATATAAATGCCCTTTTAAATTTTGGTCAGCTTCTTCATTTTAACATTTCTTTTTAGCTTTGCATTCGGCCTATTGGCTATTTGTTTTCTAAGCGCGCTGCCAATTATAGCCGTTTTGCCCCGGAATTTTGCGCACTGAATCCTCAGATTTGCCGTTCTGAATCATCATCTAGAACGCGTGTTAGGCAATGTTTTTTGAACATTATTATTTTGCATGTGTTTTGGTTTGCTTGCTATCTTCTGTAGATAGCATTTAGGGCCTACAAAGAAAATAATTAATACCTCTATTTTTTTTCTTTTATGTTTAATGATTTTTTAATGATTATTATTTTGGCTATCTACTGAAGTTAACAATGACGGCGGGTTTATATATAGACCTAAGATAAAAGGTATATTTCTTGCGTACTGAATCATCATTGTTTTTCAGTTGTTTGTTTTTGTTTTGTTTTTATTTTGTTGTTTTGTTTTGTTTCTTATTTTTTTCCTTCCTGTGCCTGATAATCTATGCTATATAAATGCCGTTTTAAATTTTGGTCAGCTTCTTCATTTTAACATTTCTTTTTAGCTTTGCATTCGGCCTATTGGCTATTTGTTTTCAAAGCGCGCTGCCAATTATAGCCGTTTTGCCCGGGATTTTGCGTACTGAATCCTCAGATTTGCCGTACTGAATCATCATCTAGAACGCGTGTTATGCAATGTTTTTGGAACATTATTATTTTGCATGTGTTTTGGTTTGCTTGCTGTCTTCTGTAGATAGCATTTAGGGCCTACAAAGAAAATAATTAATACCTCTATTTTTTTCTTTTATGTTCAATGATTTTTTAATGATTTATTATGATTATTATTTTGACTATCTACTGAAGTTATAACAATGACGGCGGGTTTATGCCTAAGATAAAAGGTAATTTCTTGCGTACTGAATCTTCATTGTTTTTTTGTTTTTGTTTTTGTTTTTGTTTTTGTTTTTGTTTTGCTGTTTTGTTCTGTTTCTTTTTTTTTTCCTTCCTGTTCCTGATAATCTATATGCTAGCCTATATAAGTGCCGTTTTAAATTGCATTCGGCCTATTGGCTATTTTCTTTCTAAGCGCGCTGCCAATTATAGCCGTTTGCCCCGGAATTTTGGGCACTGAATCCTTAGATTTGCCGTACTGAATCATCAGCGCGTGTTAGGCAATGTTTTTTGGAACATTATTATTTTGCATGTGTTTTGGTTTGCTTGCTATCTTCTGTAGATAGCATTTATGGCCTACAAAGAAAATAATTAATACCTGTATTTTTTCTTTATGTTTAATGATTTTTTAATGATTATTATTTTGACTATCTACTGAAGTTAACAATGACGGCGGGTTTATAGACCTAAGATAAAAGGTATATTTCTTGCGTACTGATGATCATCATTAATGGTTTTTGTTTTGTTTTTGTTTTGTTTATATTTTGTTGTTTTGTTTTGTTTCTTGTTTTTTCCTTCCTGTTCCTGATAATCTATGCTATATAAATGCCCTTTTAAATTTTGGTCAGCTTCTTCATTTTAACATTTCTTTTTAGCTTTGCATTCGGCCTATTGACTATTTGTTTTCTAAGCGCGCTGCCAATTATAGCCGTTTTGCCCCGGAATTTTGCGCACTGAATCCTCAGATTTGCCGTTCTGAATCATCATCTAGAACGCGTGTAAGGCAATGTTTTTTGAACATTATTATTTTGCATGTGTTTTGGTTTGCTTGCTATCTTCTGTAGATAGCATTTAGGGCCTACAAAGAAAATAATTAATACCTCTATTTTTTTTTTTTATGTTTAATGATTTTTTAATGATTATTATTTTGGCTATCTACTGAAGTTAACAATGACGGCGGGTTTATATATTGACCTAAGATAAAACTAAAGGTATATTTCTTGCGTACTGAATCATCATTGTTTTTTGTTTTGTTTTTGTTTTGTTTATATTTTGTTGTTTTGTTTTGTTTCTTGTTTTTTTTCCTTCCTGTTCCTGATAATCTATGCTATATAAATGCCCTTTTAAATTTTGGTCAGCTTCTTCATTTTAACATTTCTTTTTAGCTTTGCATTCGGCCTATTGGCTATTTGTTTTCTAAACGCGCTGCCAATTATAGGCGTTTTGTTTTCTAAGCGCGCTGGAACATTATTATTTTGCATGTGTTTTGGTTTGCTTGCTATCTTCTGTAGATAGCATTTATGGCCTACAAAGAAAATAATTAATACCTGTATTTTTTCTTTATGTTTAATGATTTTTTAATGATTATTATTTTGACTATCTACTGAAGTTAACAATGACGGCGGGTTTATAGACCTAAGATAAAATGTATATTTCTTGCGTACTGATGATCATCATTAATGGTTTTTGTTTTGTTTTTGTTTTGTTTATATTTTGTTGTTTTGTTTTGTTTCTTGTTTTTTTCCTTCCTGTTCCTGATAATCTATGCTATATAAATGCCCTTTTAAATTTTGGTCAGCTTCTTCATTTTAACATTTCTTTTTAGCTTTGCATTCGGCCTATTGGCTATTTGTTTTCTAAGCGCGCTGCCAATTATAGCCGTTTTGCCCCGGAATTTTGCGCACTGAATCCTCAGATTTGCCGTTCTGAATCATCATCTAGAACGCGTGTTAGGCAATGTTTTTTTGAACATTATTATTTTGCATGTGTTTTGGTTTGCTTGCTATCTTCTGTAGATAGCATTTAGAGCCTACAAAGAAAATAATTAATACCTCTATTTTTTTCTTTTATGTTTAATGATTTTTAATGATTATTATTTTGGCTATCTACTGAAGTTAACAATGACGGCGGGTTTATATATAGACCTAAGATAAAAGGTATATTTCTTGCGTACTGAATCATCATTGTTTTTTGTTTGTTTTTGTTTTGTTTTTATTTTGTTGTTTTGTTTTGTTTCTTATTTTTTTCCTTCCTGTGCCTGATAATCTATGCTATATAAATGCCGTTTTAAATTTTGGTCAGCTTCTTCATTTTAACATTTCTTTTTAGCTTTGCATTCGGCCTATTGGCTATTTGTTTTCAAAGCGCGCTGCCAATTATAGCCGTTTTGCCCGGGATTTTGCGTACTGAATCCTCAGATTTGCCGTACTGAATCATCATCTAGAACGCGTGTTATGCAATGTTTTTGGAACATTATTATTTTGCATGTGTTTTGGTTTGCTTGCTGTCTTCTGTAGATAGCATTTAGGGCCTACAAAGAAAATAATTAATACCTCTATTTTTTTCTTTTATGTTTAATGATTTTTTTAATGATTTATTATGATTATTATTTTGACTATCTACTGAAGTTATAACAATGACGGCGGGTTTATGCCTAAGATAAAAGGTAATTTCTTGCGTACTGAATCATCATTGTTTTTTTGTTTTTGTTTTTGTTTTGCTGTTTTGTTTTGTTCTTTTTTTTTTTCCTTCCTGTTCCTGATAATCTATATGCTAGCCTATATAAGTGCCGTTTTAAATTGCATTCGGCCTATTGGCTATTTTCTTTCTAAGCGCGCTGCCAATTATAGCCGTTTGCCCCGGAATTTTGGGCACTGAATCCTTAGATTTGCCGTACTGAATCATCAGCGCGTGTTAGGCAATGTTTTTGGAACATTATTATTTTGCATGTGTTTTGGTTTGGTTGCTATCTGCTGTAGATAGCATTTATGGCCTACAAAGAAAATAATTAATACCTGTATTTTTTCTTTATGTTTAATGATTTTTTTAATGATTATTATTTTGACTATCTACTGAAGTTAACAATGACGGCGGGTTTATAGACCTAAGATAAAAGGTATATTTCTTGCGTACTGATGATCATCATTAATGGTTTTTGTTTTGTTTTTGTTTTGTTTATATTTTGTTGTTTTGTTTTGTTTCTTGTTTTTTCCTTCCTGTTCCTGATAATCTATGCTATATAAATGCCCTTTTAAATTTTGGTCAGCTTCTTCATTTTAACATTTCTTTTTAGCTTTGCATTCGGCCTATTGACTATTTGTTTTCTAAGCGCGCTGCCAATTATAGCCGTTTTGCCCCGGAATTTTGCGCACTGAATCCTCAGATTTGCCGTTCTGAATCATCATCTAGAACGCGTGTTAGGCAATGTTTTTTTGAACATTATTATTTTGCATGTGTTTTGGTTTGCTTGCTATCTTCTGTAGATAGCATTTAGGGCCTACAAAGAAAATAATTAATACCTCTATTTTTTTCTTTTATGTTTAATGATTTTTTAATGATTATTATTTTGGCTATCTACTGAAGTTAACAATGACGGCGGGTTTATATATTGACCTAAGATAAAACTAAAGGTATATTTCTTGCGTACTGAATCATCATTGTTTTTTGTTTTGTTTTTGTTTTGTTTATATTTTGTTGTTTTGTTTTGTTTCTTGTTTTTTCCTTCCTGTTCCTGATAATCTATGCTATATAAATGCCCTTTTAAATTTTGGTCAGCTTCTTCATTTTAACATTTCTTTTTAGCTTTGCATTCGGCCTATTGGCTATATTTGTTTTCTAAACGCGCTGCCAATTATAGGCGTTTTGTTTTCTAAGCGCGCTGGAACATTATTATTTTGCATGTGTTTTGGTTTGCTTGCTATCTTCTGTAGATAGCATTTATGGCCTACAAAGAAAATAATTAATACCTGTATTTTTTCTTTATGTTTAATGATTTTTTTAATGATTATTATTTTGACTATCTACTGAAGTTAACAATGACGGCGGGTTTATAGACCTAAGATAAAATGTATATTTCTTGCGTACTGATGATCATCATTAATGGTTTTTGTTTTGTTTTTGTTTTGTTTATATTTTGTTGTTTTGTTTTGTTTCTTGTTTTTTTCCTTCCTGTTCCTGATAATCTATGCTATATAAATGCCCTTTTAAATTTTGGTCAGCTTCTTCATTTTAACATTTCTTTTTAGCTTTGCATTCGGCCTATTGGCTATTTGTTTTCTAAGCGCGCTGCCAATTATAGCCGTTTTGCCCCGGAATTTTGCGCACTGAATCCTCAGATTTGCCGTTCTGAATCATCATCTAGAACGCGTGTTAGGCAATGTTTTTTGAACATTATTATTTTGCATGTGTTTTGGTTTGCTTGCTATCTTCTGTAGATAGCATTTAGGCCTACAAAGAAAATAATTAATACCTCTATTTTTTTTCTTTTATGTTTAATGATTTTTTAATGATTATTATTTTGGCTATCTACTGAAGTTAACAATGACGGCGGGTTTATATATAGACCTAAGATAAAAGGTATATTTCTTGCGTACTGAATCATCATAGTTTTTTGTTTGTTTTTGTTTTGTTTTTATTTTGTTGTTTTGTTTTGTTTCTTATTTTTTTCCTTCCTGTGCCTGATAATCTATGCTATATAAATGCCGTTTTAAATTTTGGTCAGCTTCTTCATTTTAACATTTCTTTTTACCTAGCTGGGGGGTTTTCAACCCCCCGAGCTAGGTACTGTTTTGCTATCCGATCTTTACCTAGCTGGGGGGTTTTCAACCCCCCGAGCTAGGTACTGTTTTGCTATCGGATCTTTCTTCTTTCTTCTTTCTGGCAATAATTTCAAAATGTTTCTACTCCTACATGTTACACCCTACAATTACGTAACTTGCACATATGTATTGGCTATATCCAGTGCCCATAGTGTCTAAACAGAATTGGGGTCAAAGGTCATTAAGGGGGCATTTCCGGTATTTAACCAAATATCTTCAAAATGCTTCTTCTGCCACATATTATATAGTACAATGATGTAATTTGCATATATGCATCGGCTATACCACACTCCTATAACTTGCATACAGAATTGGGGTCAAAGGTCATAAGGGGGTAAAATCTTACAATTGTATTATCTGAACATCTGGAAGGGGTATGGGGCTCAAACTCGGTGACAACAAATCTCATGACCAGGGGAACATTTTGCACGGGTCAGGTCAAAGGTCATGTAGAGGTCAAATTTTAGAAATGCATTTCCTGGACATCTGTAAAGGGGTACAGGGCTCAAACTTGGTGACAATAAACTTAATAATCTGGGGAACATTTTGGAACACTTTGCAGGGGTCAGGTCAAAGGTTACCTGGGGTCAAATCTTATAATTTCATTTTCTGGATATCTGCAAGGGGTATGGGGTTCAAACTCAGTGACAACAAATCTCATGACCAGGGGAACATTTTGCAGGGGTCAGGTCAAAGGTCATGGAGAGGTCAAATCTTAGAAAAGTATATTCTGGACATCTGTACAATTCTGGACAACTCGGTGACAACAAACTTGATGACCGGAAGAAAATATTTTGAACATTTTGCATGGGTCATGTCAAAGGTCATCTGGGGTCAAATCTTAAAATTGCATTTTTTGGACATATTTAAGGAGTATGGGACTCAAAAACTCAGTGACAACAAACCTCATAACCAGGGGAACATTTTTGGAACATTTTGCATGGGTCAGATACCTCCAAAACACCAACATACCCCAGCTAGGTTTGTGGTCTATGACCACCATTTGCCACTAGTTCTTCTTCTTCTTTCTGGCAATAAATTTCAAAATGCTTCTCCTCCTACATGTTACACCCTACAATTACGTAATTTGCACATATGTATCGACTATGTCCAGTGCCCATAGGGTCTAAACAGAATTGGGGTCAAAGATCATTAAAGGGGCATTTCTGGTATTTAACCAAATATTTAACTCAAAATGCTTCTTCTGCCACATATTAAATAGCACAATGACGTAATTTGCATATATGCATCGGCTATACCACACGCCTATAACTTGTACACAGAATTAGGGTCAAAGGTCATTAAGGGGGTAAAATCTTACAATTGCATTATCTGGACATCTGTAAGAGGTATGGGGCTCAAACTCGGTTACAATAAATCTCATGACCAGGGGAACATTTTGCGGGGTCAGGTCAAAGGTCATGCAGAGGTCAAATCTTATAATTTTATTTTCTGAAGGTGTATGGGGCTCAAACTCAGTGACAATAAATCTCATAACCAGGGGAACATTTGCAGGGGTCAGGTCAAAGGTCATGCTGAGGTCAAATGTTTGAAATGTATTTTCTGGACATGTGTAAGGGGTACGGGGCTCAAACTCGGTAACAACAAATTTGATGACCAGGGGAACATTGTTGGAACATTTTGCAGGGGTCAGGTCAAAGGTCATCTGGAGTCAAATCTTAAAATTGCATTTTCTGGACATCTGTAAGGAGTACGGGAATCAAACTCGGTGACAACAAACCTCATGACCAGGGGAACATTTTTGGGACATTTTGCAGAGGTCAGATACCTCCACAACACCAACACGCCCAGCTAGGTTTGTGGTCTATGACCACCATTTGCCACTAGTTAGCTTTGCATTCGGCCTATTGGCTATTTGTTTTCAAAGCGCGCTGCCAATTATAGCCGTTTTGCCCGGGATTTTGCGTACTGAATCCTCAGATTTGCCGTACTGAATCATCATCTAGAACGCGTGTTATGCAATGTTTTTGGAACATTATTATTTTGCATGTGTTTTGGTTTGCTTGCTGTCTTCTGTAGATAGCATTTAGGGCCTACAAAGAAAATAATTAATACCTCTATTTTTTTTCTTTTATGTTTAATGATTTTTTTAATGATTTATTATGATTATTATTTTGACTATCTACTGAAGTTATAACAATGACGGCGGGTTTATGCCTAAGATAAAAGGTAATTTCTTGCGTACTGAATCATCATTGTTTTTTTGTTTTTGTTTTTGTTTTGCTGTTTTGTTCTGTTTCTTTTTTTTTTCCTTCCTGTTTCTGATAATCTATATGCTAGCCTATATAAGTGCCGTTTTAAATTGCATTCGGCCTATTGGCTATTTTCTTTCTAAGCGCGCTGCCAATTATAGCCGTTTGCCCCGGAATTTTGGGCACTGAATCCTTAGATTTGCCGTACTGAATCATCAGCGCGTGTTAGGCAATGTTTTTTGGAACATTATTATTTTGCATGTGTTTTGGTTTGCTTGCTATCTTCTGTAGATAGCATTTATGGCCTACAAAGAAAATAATTAATACCTGTATTTTTTCTTTATGTTTAATGATTTTTTAATGATTATTATTTTGACTATCTACTGAAGTTAACAATGACGGCGGGTTTATAGACCTAAGATAAAAGGTATATTTCTTGCGTACTGATGATCATCATTAATGGTTTTTGTTTTGTTTTTGTTTTGTTTATATTTTGTTGTTTTGTTTTGTTTCTTGTTTTTTCCTTCCTGTTCCTGATAATCTATGCTATATAAATGCCCTTTTAAATTTTGGTCAGCTTCTTCATTTTAACATTTCTTTTTAGCTTTGCATTCGGCCTATTGACTATTTGTTTTCTAAGCGCGCTGCCAATTATAGCCGTTTTGCCCCGGAATTTTGCGCACTGAATCCTCAGATTTGCCGTTCTGAATCATCATCTAGAACGCGTGTTAGGCAATGTTTTTTTGAACATTATTATTTTGCATGTGTTTTGGTTTGCTTGCTATCTTCTGTAGATAGCATTTAGGGCCTACAAAGAAAATAATTAATACCTCTATTTTTTTCTTTTATGTTTAATGATTTTTTAATGATTATTATTTTGGCTATCTACTGAAGTTAACAATGACGGCGGGTTTATATATAGACCTAAGATAAAAGGTATATTTCTTGCGTACTGAATCATCATTGTTTTTTGTTTTGTTTTTGTTTTGTTTATATTTTGTTGTTTTGTTTTGTTTCTTGTTTTTTTCCTTCCTGTTCCTGATAATCTATGCTATATAAATGCCCTTTTAAATTTTGGTCAGCTTCTTCATTTTAATATTTCTTTTTAGCTTTGCATTCGCTATTTGTTTTCTAAGCGCGCTGCCAATTATAGCCGTTTTGCCCCGGAATTTTGCGCACTGAATCCTCAGATTTGCCGTTCTGAATCATCATCTAGAACGCGTGTTAGGCAATGTTTTTTTGAACATTATTATTTTGCATGTGTTTTGGTTTGCTTGCTATCTTCTGTGGATAGCATTTAGGGCCTACAAAGAAAATAATTAATACCTCTATTTTTTTCTTTTATGTTTAATGATTTTTTAATGATTATTATTTTGGCTATCTACTGAAGTTAACAATGACGGCGGGTTTATATATAGACCTAAGATAAAAGGTATATTTCTTGCGTACTGAATCATCATTGTTTTTTGTTTTGTTTTTGTTTTGTTTTTATTTTATTTTGTTGTTTTGTTTTGTTTCTTATTTTTTTCCTTCCTGTGCCTGATAATCTATGCTATATAAATGCCGTTTTAAATTTTGGTCAGCTTCTTCATTTTAACATTTCTTTTTAGCTTTGCATTCGGCCTATTGGCTATTTGTTTTCTAAGCGCGCTGCCAATTATAGCCGTTTTGCCCCGGAATTTTGCGCACTGAATCCTCAGATTTGCCGTTCTGAATCATCATCTAGAACGCGTGTTAGGCAATGTTTTTTGAACATTATTATTTTGCATGTGTTTTGGTTTGCTTGCTATCTTCTGTAGATAGCATTTAGGGCCTACAAAGAAAATAATTAATACCTCTATTTTTTTTCTTTTATGTTTAATGATTTTTTAATGATTATTATTTTGGCTATCTACTGAAGTTAACAATGACGGCGGGTTTATATATATAGACCTAAGATAAAAGGTATATTTCTTGCGTACTGAATCATCATTGTTTTTTGTTTTGTTTTTGTTTTGTTTCTTTTTTTTTCCTTCCTGTGCCTGATAATCTATGCTATATAAATGCCCTTTTAAATTTTGGTCAGCTTCTTCATTTTAACATTTCTTTTTAGCTTTGCATTCGGCCTATTGGCTATTTGTTTTCTAAACGCGCTGCCGATTATAGGCGTTTTGTTTTCTAAGCGCGCTGGAACATTATTATTTTGCATGTGTTTTGGTTTGCTTGCTATCTTCTGTAGATAGCATTTATGGCCTACAAAGAAAATAATTAATACCTGTATTTTTTCTTTATGTTTAATGATTTTTTTAATGATTATTATTTTGACTATCTACTGAAGTTAACAATGACGGCGGGTTTATAGACCTAAGATAAAAGGTATATTTCTTGCGTACTGATGATCATCATTAATGGTTTTTGTTTTGTTTTGTTTTTTTTATATTTTGTTGTTTTGTTTTGTTTCTTGTTTTTCCTTCCTGTTCCTGATAATCTATGCTATATAAATGCCCTTTTAAATTTTGGTCAGCTTCTTCATTTTAACATTTCTTTTTAGCTTTGCATTCGGCCTATTGGCTATTTGTTTTCAAAGCGCGCTGCCAATTATAGCCGTTTTGCCCCGGGATTTTGCGTAGCCTACTGAATCCTCAGATTTGCCGTACTGAATCATCATCTAGAACGCGTGTTATGCAATGTTTTTTGGAACATTATTATTTTGCATGTGTTTTGGTTTGCTTGCTATCTTCTGTAGATAGCATTTAGGGCCTACAAAGAAAATAATTAATACCTCTATTTTTTTTTCCTTTTATGTTTAATGATTATTATTTTGGCTATCTACTGAAGTTAACAATGACGGCGGGTTTATATAGGCCTAAGATAAAAGGTATATTTCTTGCCTACTGAATCATCATTGTTTTTTGTTTTGTTTATATTTTGTTGTTTTGTTTTGTTTCTAGTTTTTGTCCTTCCTGTTCCTGATAATCTATATATAAATGCCCTTTTAAATTTTGGTCAGCTTCTTCATTTTAACATTTCTTTTTAGCTTTGCATTCGGCCTATTGGCTATTTGTTTTCTATGCGCGCTGCCAATTATAGCCGTTTTGCCCCGGAATTTTGCGCACTGAATCCCCAGATTTTTACGTACTGAATCATCATCTAGAACGCGTGTTAAGCAATGTTTTTTGGAATATTATTATTTTGCATGTTTTTTGGTTTGCTTGCTATCTTCTGTAGATAGCATATGGCCTACAAAGAAAATAATTAATAGCTCTATATTTTTCTTTATGTTTAATGATTTTTTTTAATGATTGGCCTATTATTTTGACTATCTACGGTACTGAAGTTAACAATGACGGCGGGTTTATAGGCCTAAGATAAAAGATAATTTCTTGCGTACTGAATCATCATTGTTTTTTGTTTTGTTTTTGTTTTGTTTTTATTTTGTTGTTTTGTTTTGTTTCCTATTTTTTCCTTCCTGTTCCTGATAAGCTATGCTATATAAATGCCGTTTTAAATTTTGGTCAGCTTCTTCATTTTAACATTTCTTTATAGAACGCGTGTTAGGCAATGCTTTTTGGAACATTATTATTTTGCATGTATTTTGGTTTGCTTGCTATCTTCTGTAGATAGCATTTAGGGCCTTCAAAGAAAATAATTCATACCTCTATTTTTTTTATTTATGTTTAATAATTTTTTTAATGATTATCATTTTGACTGTCTACCGAAGATAGCAATCACGGCGGGTTTATATGAGACAAAAAGAATTTTTTTGCGTACTGAATCATCTTTGTTTTTTCATGTTTTGTTTTGTTTTGTTTTGTTTTGTTTTGTTTTGATTTGATTTTGTTTTGTTTTTGTTTTGCTTTTTTCATCATTTATAACGCGTGTTTGGCAATGTTTTTTTGGAATATTATTATTTTTCACGTTTCTTGCTTTGCTATCTTCTAAAGATAGCATTTAGTGCCTACGAAGAAAATAATTAATACTTACAGCGGAATTTGTTAAAATCTGTCTTAAGGGATCTGGAATGAGCGTTTCGACAGTATTTTTTGTGGGACATGAGAGCACATCAGACATATCGAATTGCATTCTGAATACGAAGAATGTCTTTCTGATATCAAATAATTTTCATTTTTTGAAATTCACGATATAATACAAATTTTATGACAAATTATTAAAATTTGATATTTTTCACATTTTGATATGTAACAGTAATTTTATAAATCTAATGATATATTCTTAAAGTGTATGTAGCTGGGAGGAAAAGCCGACGATCAATTGAAAATTTTGACCTTTCATATTGAGGATATGGATTTTTTTCCCAAAAAGACCTAATTGTTTATGGTGTTTTGGGGAAAAAATCCATACCTTCAATACAAAAGGTCAAATTTTTCAATTGATCGTCGGCTTTTCATCCCACCTACATGTACACTTTAAGTATAAATCATCAGATTTATAAAGGGGATGGCATGGCAACGAGTAAAGTGTCATTAAAATGAATCAAAATGGGACCAAAAATTGACAAGTGGGGATGAAAATTTGCCTTGCCCACTCAAATCCCGGCTACGCCACAGACGTTTCTCTAACATCATAACATGTATAAAGTACGTACGAAAACATCTACCTCAAAAGTTTTGTTTTTTTGATGTAAGTTTATTGAATTATCATATTTGTCAAAAATAGCTAAGATACAAAAAATTACAGTCAGTGTTGATATTCATTCACTATTTCTTAGTAATTCTATGGGCTTCAAGCGGTTTCCCATGCAGTACGGCGATCCGGATCTATGGGAAAAACAAACAAGCACGAAAAAAAAAGGCAAATTAATATTATTACTAGTTTTAAAATCAAATTGCGAAATATAATCTATCAGTTACGCTATACTACACAACAATGATCCCATTTCCAAGATTACGTTAAAATTATTGTCAGAAAATGTGCTATTTTTTCCTTTTCTTTACGCAAAAGGAAGAGAAAATAATTAATGTCCATCTAAAAAATGGAATTGTAGCGACTAAACACTCATTCTGCTTTTCATGACCTTGTAAAAAAAGTTTCAGCGTCTTATATATTTTTATAATATTAATACAATACTGATTTATTGGTGATCAATTGGTTGATCAATTGATTGTAATTTTTTTAACTTGTGTAAGAGCACTCTTACAAAAGTCATAATTGCTACGAATGCCGAGTGTTTTATCACATTTTTAACAATAATTCAATTGAAGTTAACCTCTGGAAGCAACACTTCCTTCGTTCTTCAGGCGATGCACCCTCCCTGCTCTTCATTCAGACTGTTTTATTACTTTTAAACTAAGTCATACGTGTCAATTTTTTGGATAAGATATCTTACTCTTCAGAGGGACCACTTTCGTCTGATTTCTGCTGCTCCTCTTCTTGTACAAAATGTAAGCGGTAAAAATCACTCCGCAAACCTAGGGGGAAAACACATCAAATTTCGTAATGTTGACGATAACAGTAACAGTATCGAAGTTCACAAATGTTGAAGTTTTAACAATTACTACTCGGTGACGCAACTTGGCTTAGTGTTTGTGGAAAGATAAAAAAAAACTTGGCTTAGTGTTGAATGAATTAAAAACAATAACCAAAAAACCAAAAAAACCTATAAAAAACAATTTGAAACTGAAAAAAAAAAACCCAGAGAGGGATTACAGAATATGATGTCCTATACTAGACAAAAGAGGAAATACATAAAACATATTATATGAAACGAAATTAATTAATTGCATGAGAATGTCCCGGATTTACCTCAAGGGCACCTATGACGGCTCCGATAGATGTAGATACACTGATGTTGTCAGCCACCACACGGACCAGTTTGGAATAGCAAGATGCCTATTAAGAAGAAGAAAATAATGATACTTTCATACAACTTATTAACAGACAATCACCACAAGATGGTTTTTACATATTCAAAGATCAAAGCGTGAAGATCGAACTTATTTGAACTTGGAGCCATTTCTTTATCCATTAGCACGACTAATATTAGCAGCATATCGATTATTGAGAGCGTACCTCCAAACTCCTTACAAAAGGTCCAAAAAGCGACAAATTGGTGGTCTTTGCAAATTTTCTCAGGTCTTTGGTTTAAAAATAAATTAAACTTACGTCATAAAGTACGGATGTGGTAGGATCGTAACATGACGATGGTTCGTCACCTTTGTATTCCTCACTGGCATTGAATCCACAACACTTAAACTGGAAACAAAAATATATTATTATGTTATGAAAATCATTTTAAGAGTATATTATAATATAGTTAATATCATACCGTTGATTGATCGTTACGTGATAATAGCAAATATAGGCCTAAATGTTTGGCTTTTTAATCCTTACCAACTACCGTACCAACACATAGATTCGGATTGTTTTATTTCCCGACCTGAATTTTCCAGTAGCATTACTGATAATTGCCTTTGGTTAATTCATTTCAACGAAATTTACATAATTATACAATTACAAACCTGAGATTGAATCGTATTGATGGTTGTTTCATCTAAGTGATACCAAGCCTTAGCCATGTAAGACACGAACTGAAAAGAAAATGACCAATGGCATTACATATAGCAGCAATATAAACAGCTCTACGTTGCCCTCCGAATTATAACGAGCATAAATATTTCTTCAGGGTTTTCGACATACCCACACAAAATTATAGGAAAATTGGCTGACGTGATCTGCCTGAAATCACGTCTCAAAAAATATGTGAACTAAAATGCTACTGTAACTACGCGGCCTATTTTGAGAATTTCTTATGTGCTTACAAAAGTGATCATGCTAGAATATTTATCTGTAAAGTTTTCTCCTTCATATGCACCATAAATATTGCAGGTCTACCTGTGACATACTTATAGGCAAAAACATATAGTAAGCATGGCAGACCCCTCAAATTTCTGGCAAAATAAGTGTTCCTGAAACTTTTTCAGAGACGCACTACACTTTTCATGATGTGATAAAAAAAAATCTGTGTTTTTTTAAAAATAATATGGTTACCACAAAATGATGTCAATTTATAAAAATAGTTTTAAACAGGTGATCTATATTATAATCTAGTCGGGAATTATACAGTATCAGTATTCAATTTTGAGTTATTTTTTGAAACGAGCTTTTTTTCTGAATTGAAGAAATGATTATCGTGTGCCAAACCTTTTTCAGGTTGGAAAAATTGAAGATTTTTTTATATTTTTTTTATTAGCTGCCCCAAAAGCATGCTTTCTTCAAACCTCAATTTCAATCAGCTAATATCACTCAGTCATCTTCAGTAGATAGCAACATTAACACATTTTGATATCAGTCATCTTCAATAGATAGCAACATTAACACACTCGGATATCAGACATCTTCAGTAGATAGCAATATTAACATAATCTGATATCAGTCATCTTCAGTAGATAGCAACATTAACACAATCGGATATCAGACATCTTCAGTAGATAGCAACATTAACATAATCGGATATCAGACATCTTCAGTAGATAGCAACATTAACGTAATCGGATATCAGTCATCTTCAGTAGATAGCAACATTAACACAATCGGATATCAGCCATCTTCAGTAGATAGCAACATTAACACAATCGGACATCAGACATATTCAGTATAGATAGCAACATTAACATAATCGGATATCAGTCATCTTCAGTAGATAGCAACATTAACACAATCGGATATCAGACATCTTCAGTAGATAGCAACATTAACACATTCTGATATAAGTCATCTTCAGTAGATAGCAACATTAACACAATCGGATATCAGCCATCTTCAGCAGATAGCAACATTAACACAATCGGATATCAGTCATCTTCAGTAGATAGTAACATTAACAACATGATCGGATATCAGACATCTTCAGTAGATAGCAACATTAACACATGCTGACATAAGTCAGATAATCTGGATGATTTGGATGATCCCAGTCATTTCATATCCTGGTGATGTGAAATACAAAACAGAAACTGCACGGATATTTTTAATTTTGCTCCAAAAAAAATTCACGTTGGAGAAATTATTTATTCAAATTGGAAAAATTATTTAATGTGACTCCTTGTTTATTTTTTGACAGGAAAATAAAGATGCCCATTTGCCCCATTTACCTGATCATACTGGTGTCCTATGTAGAAACCTGCTGTAATCTCAACAAGAAGCAGTAAAACTAATACACCTGCATACTATAAGAAAGAAAGAACAGTAATATTAATTTCATGAGTCGGTTTAAACGTTTTTATCCGCATATTACCGGGGATGTTGTTTTTCAAGAGATTTGAGATTCACATCGAGCTTACTAATCATGATATTATGGTGTATAAAATCTATCAAAGGTTTTAAATCCCAGTCTGGTAAATGACAGAATTGCTCATTTTAATAATGACTTACCACTATCAGTAAACATTTGATTTCTTTGAAGGCACCACAGCATCCAATTAGACCTGTAGGGGAAACGAAAAACAAAACGAAACGTTGATTTATTTTAATATGAATTCTGTTAAAAGTCCGACCTCCAAAAAGCAAATTGGCGAAACGATTGCGACAACTTTCCCGATCTGATCTGTCGACAACTATAGGCTATGTTCTGAGATCTGTTGTCGGGGATGCTACATACCCGGGATACATAGCTGATATTACGAGAAACGAGTTAATTTTTTTAAAGACATTTGTGACGTAGCCAGGATTTTTGTGTGGAGGTGATTTTCGTCCCCACTTGTCAATTTTGGTCCCATTAGAAAATATTTCCCCGAATTTGCTGCTGAAATTTGAAATATCATTTTAAAAGAGGAAAACTATACTTGCAGAAGCGGGACGCTTGACGTGTGTATGTTACGGTCGTCCGCACACACTCAGCGGTTATAACATTGGTTATGATTGGTTCTGTAACGGGATTTCCCCCGTATAAATAGCGTGTTTTTCCATTATTTTGCAAGCCAAATAATCACGTGTTTTTGCGGCCACATCAAGGTATTTTTTTACCACATTTAAGTTGTTATTGTAAAGTTCTCCATTGTATTCAGCGCGTATAAGCACCGTCAGTCAGGAAGCGGCTTCGCCCTTTGTGAGGATTTGGAAATCGCGGACGCTGATTGGACGGAGGTCAGCTGATCCAACTTTGGCGTGGGTTTTCAGCTGGGCGATTTGAGAAACTTCTCGGACCAAGACGAGAGACTGATTTAGGCAGACTGACCAAGACTGATTCAGGAGACTGACGACGACTGTGTGCAGACCGTGTTACGTGATGGATAGGCGAGTAGAAAGCGACGAGAGAAGACAATATTTCGACAAATGGACAGATAATATTACTTTTGTATGTTTTTCTGGAGGAGTAAGACGAGAATTTGGAAGAGATGGAGATTACCGTGACAATATTTTCGTGTGTACAAGACAGAGCAAAATTGACAGCAGCGAATGGACGATACAAATTACCCAGTTGACGAGTTGTAATTGTGACGACATTTTACTTTGAAGTATGCTGAGAAATGGGGGAAGATTCGCATTATTTGAGTGGATATTATCGCCTGGATTGGAGTTACATCTTCAATGGAGTTTTGGGCAGCTCATGACGTACGCAATGGACATGGTATTTTAACGAAGTGATTAGCAATTAGCGAAGACGTCATTTTCTTGCATCGCAATGGACATTTCGCAGTTAAAAAGCTGGCCAGCAAAATGTCGGATTTATTAATTTCTTCGATAAGTGCACTCCGCGATCAACAGGCGACGACATCATGGACATTGTGTGTATATTTTTAATGTGAGTTTATGATTTTGATATGCATATTTAAATGTAAACAAACAATTTGTGCTTCTTGTGTGGGGGGATGAGTAAAATAAATGTTTGCCAAATTGGGATGTGTTTTGAGCAATGTTGTGGGTTTTATTTGTTTTGGACATTGTTTTGATGAGTAAAACAGTCTGAAATTGGGTCAGGGTTCAAGTTCAGGTCATTGTTTGGCAGGGATTGGGACAAAACCTTGTGGAGAGTAAAATGGGTTAAAATATTATGTTTTTGCAGAACAAGCAGCACAGATTATTGCAAATTGTCATGACATTTTGTGTACAGAAAGTCAAACTTTGTGTAAATAAATATTTGAAGCTATTGTATCATGTTGATTGACATTTTGTAGAAAAAGTATGGTGCGCCAAAAGCGTCATAATTGCGATTTTGAGCATGGTTCAGATATTGTGCACTTTGCGTAAAAAGTAGGACAGGTTAAAATAATGTGTGACTTTAAATAACATGTAGTTGCAAAATTTACCAAATTTGTGCATGCTGATTGCGTAATCATATTTCAGGTTTGGCTAAATGCTTTGTGTAGAGGTATATTAATGCATCATTTGATTCAAGATTTGCATAATCTATCAGTGTTATATATTGGATATGTGATGGTGTCATACTTTAGGCCTTCCCTTACCTTAAACGGTTGTGGTGGAGACTCTTGTGCTTCTGGGTCTCTCTTGCTTTAATTAGTTGGAAAGTACAGTAAAATTGTCAACTTCAGGTCTTCTTGCTTTCACTAGCCGGTAGTTACCTTTAAGCCCAGTAAAGCACCCCTTAATATCCAATTATTGTATTTCTGTGTGCATTTTGTGAATGAAAGTCCTTGGTTTATGTAAAATGCTCAATTTGTGAAATGTATAGTAAGCTGTTTTTATCAAGATGTGTATTTCTAAACAAAGTATGGCAAGCCGTTGTTGACAAAATTAGCATTGAAAATTATTGATTATTGGTGTGTGACAAAAATAGAACTTTTGTAATGTGATAAGTGACGCAGTTATTGTTGAAACCTTGTATTTGTGTGTGTTGAAATCTGTCAAGTTGAGTATTGGATAAAATTACACGGGATTTGTGTACCAACTCAAAAATATGTGTTGATGAGTAAACAGGTTGTATTTCATTAAAGACACGCAGAAAACAGAAGAAACCCGAAGTAGAGATACTAGTAACACTGACGGGTGGCTACGGCGTATTACTGCTATACCGGAAGTTTCACTGACTTCTATTTAGAGCTATGCAGACTCCTCGTGCACTTTGAAGTCTGTGGTGGCCATAATGTGTCATTGTATAAAAAGCTTGTTTTTATATAAAAGATTGTCTTTCAAGTGGAAATCTGCGCAGTGGTGCAGAATGTGTTGATGTGGCTCCCAGCATCAGCTCCCGAAGGTTGTGCGCAACATAGATTTCCATGAGGACATTCGCTAAACATGTGTTCAGTGTGTAGGCGTAATATGGTTTCAAAAATAATGCTTGCAGTGTGCATTCATAATGTCATTTTGTGAAATAATTGTAAATGTAATATTAATGTTGGCAATTGCGCTTTTGTGGTTTATGCATTTAGGAGTTGCAGATTAGGCGAGTTGTGAGAGAGCTTTTGTGAGAGTTTAGGGACGCGAAGGTTTGAGGCGCTTAAATTGCGAGTTAACATTTGTGTACAATGTTAGAGTCGTGTATTGTTCAGGATTGTGTGAGATTAAAATAGTTAGAGAATTGGCGAGTTCAAGGTAAAAAGGTGCTCAGGTGATACCAGTAGAAGGAAATAGTGTACAGTTGTAATGGACAAATTGGATTCAGGAGTAAGGTAAAAATCAATTGTAAGGTTTGGCATTTGAAATAGTTTGTGCATGAAATTAATAGTGCAGTGAACTTTGTTTATGTATTTACATGTGTCAGGTGCTTTGATGAAACCTAAAAAAAAGGTACCATGTATTACTTGTCATTGTACACTCTCAGAACATTGGTTAAAAATTTTAACCAACTTGGTTAAAATTTTAACCAACCATGTATTTACAGGTGAACAGCCCAACAGTTGGTTATATTGTTAACCAACCTGGGTTGGTTAACAATATAACCACAGGTTGGTTAAACACATTGACCAACTACTGGTTAACATTACGGTAACCAACCAGTTGGGCAAAGCATGTTGGGCAAAATATAACCAATAGTTGGTTAAACACTATGAATGGGAAGTTCATTTCATTGTTCATATTTTAACCAATTGGAGACATTTGAAGGCAGGAAATTATATTATAAACATTTTATCGGGTATAACACTTAGTTTAAGTGTGTGCGAGGCCAGACTGTGAGCAAGACTTACGATGCTTTATCGACGACAGCTATACCACCATAAAGCATCGTAAGCTTGCTTAAGCAGTACCGGTTGTCGTGCCTCGCACACACTTAAATCTAAGTGTTATCAACCGATGAAATGATATACTTTATAATATAATTTCATACCTTCAAATGTCTCCAACAGATCTTGAAGACCCCGATCCACCGCTTTGCAGCAAGCCACTCATATCGGCCATCTTGTTTTCTGAAATGCATTTTTGCCCAACACAATGACCAATCACAGTTCGCAAAGGAACACCATGTGACCATGGTTGGGCAAAACCATACTTTGCCCAACTTTATTGGCGGGAAAATGATGTTTTTTACCAAGGTTGGTTAACTTTTAACCAACATTGTGTAAATACCATATTGACAGGTTTGACCAACCATGTATTAAACTGTATTTTGCCCAACTTCAAGAATCTTAACCATTGTTGGGCATTTTTTAACCAACTGTTTTCTGCCCATTCATTTTTTATCCAATGTTCTGAGAGTGTATAGGATGCTTTGATGAAACTCAAATAAAAAGTATTCTTTGTAATGTTAATTGTGAAACTTTATGTAAAATGATGTAATGTGTCATAGAACAAAGTATGGCAGGCCATTTGCGAAACAACATAAAGTATGGTAGGCCATTTGCGTCATAACAGCAGAAAAACACACTGTTGCTAATTGTTCAATTAAACAGCTGTGCATTTTAAAATCAAATCATTCCTTTCAGTCAGGTATGGTAAGCCATTTGTGACATAAACTGTTATTCATGTAGTAGAGTAAGGTGCATTTTGTAGAGTAAGAACTTTAATAAAACTTGTTAACAAATAATTATATTCATTGTTTATTGTGTTTTTAAGCCTGACCAGGATTCCTTTGACGGATACCTCGGTGTGTTCTGCCACACCAACTTACCCTGATGGTGGCAATATTTCTGTTCGCATAAATCTGCGTTTTTAGAAACCAGTCTTCGCTACTTTTATTTTCCCCTAAAAGGAGGGGTGGCGCTGCTCCAAAAATTGTGGCAAATCCGCTCGGCCATCAATAAAAATAGGGTCAGCCAGCCCCACCCCCGTTCCTTTTACAGTTCTTTGCATTACCAACTTATATATATACGCTCGTGTGTTTACACCATAAAATATTTACTCCAGTCATGATACACTTTCATTTATTATTATAGGTCTACACTTACCAATTACAAATAGGACGACACCCACGCCTATGCAGACGTAACAAATCAACTATAGGGGAAAACAACAGGCAAATTATAATTTAATAAACAAAATAAATAAAGGAGCCACACAAATTGAAGTCAACGATGGACTTCGCTGGACAGAGATCCAACGGGACAAGCAAATAAGGCCAAAAAAAATGTGGTTGCTTTTTTTTTTGGCCCTCCACCGACCGGCCCTTTAGTTTTTGGGTTTTTTTAGTTTAAAATTTTAATGGTCTTTAATTACCTTTTCTGTGTCTAAATTTCATTTCAAAGCTAAATTTGGCCAACAACATTTTTCTTAAGAAAATCATTACAATAAACTCATTATAACATTTATAACTATCCATTCATGCATCAATGTTTCTAATAAACTTGTTGTCTTATGCTTGTAAGTAGGAAGGTATGCAGTCGTTCTAATTGAATCAATTTCTATGGTGTATCTTGATTCTTGCGTATTGAAGGTCTGAAGTGAAGTATTGATGTATCTTTCTACATGACCAATGTTCTTTGCCTACAGGCCTATAATACAGTAGTGAGTCATAAAAAAAAATCCGACCGACCGTCCCAACCCAAAAATCCCACTGGATGGCATGCACTCAATTTTTGTTTTTTGGCCTGAGGATATACGGTCGTCCAGAACATTAGTGCAACAAGACTGCCGGTTAAGTAGTAAGCAGTAATCATTAGTACGAGTAGGCCTAGGCCTATGTGGATTTATTGTTCATTGAAAAATCATATTTTATTTTTCAAATAAGATTCAGATTTTGTTAACTTAATCAAACAGTATGTTATTGTTGTGTATTCGTGTGGCAACTGTGAAAAGGTGATTTTGATCTTGAGTCATTACGCTCGTAAACATGGTACACAACTGATTCTACTAAGTAAAGTATTGCGGAATCAATTTGTAAATCGAAATAGTAACATTAATATACCTTCCGATACTGGCGGCGCCACGGGTGGGTGTGTCCGATGCACACCCCCCCATTACGACAACTTTGTGTGTGGGAATTTGTTGATACCCCCATCAATTCCCTTTTCCCCCAATGCCCACCGAAAAAAATATCCGATGCCGCTACTGCTCTTTGAACTATTCTTTCTGCTCTTTTTTCATTCAAATAATGATAGACAGACAGACATACACACATGAAGACAGACAGACAAAATAATAGACAAATCGCATAATTTAGTTTGACTTACGTGTGTGCCTTCAAGAAACTGTAGTTGTACTGATAAGTCCTTGGCAAGTAAAATGTAAGATGCGATTCCTATCAAGACCAAACCTATTATCTATAATAAAAAATTAAAAAAATAATAAATAAATAAATAAATAAATAAATAAATAAATAAATAAATAAATAAATAAATAAATAAATATATAAATGAATAAATCTTTTTAATCAATGAAAGAAGCAACAAAGAAGGGCAAGTCTTTGCCTATTAAACATGCAGTCGAACTGAAATTGATTTTCATTGTTTTTAAATCTTTTACCGACGGCACTTAGGCACACATTTTTTCTAATTGAAAAATAAAATCTTTTCACTACAAATCGTATTCAATGAAAAAAAGAAAATGTTTTTCAATCCTTTTAGATATCATAAATATTTCAATAAGTTAAAAATAGGTCACGCTTCATGTATGATATTTTTATGACAATTACAGAAAGCCGGAAATTGTTTGACCAAATCTTCATTTCAGCACATATAGGCCTATTTATATTTCCACCACTCAAAAAAGAACTAAACCAAAGTCAGTAGCCTCGTTCTGAAGTCAGTATGCAGCTGATTACATTAAATGGGCGGGCCTATAATACTGTTATGTGACTGCGCTATAACTGGAATTTTTTTTTTCGTTTTGACATAAATATGTCCTTACCCAGAAGATGAAATTCTGAAGGAAAAGAAGTACTCGCACGAACTTCAAACACGACATCACTCTGCATGATAGAGAAACATTTATTATAAATTTATAACAAGAGTGTTTGGAAATCTTATAGCGATATCATTTTTTATAAACCAACCTGGACTATTAATACCTGAGACGAATTTACGTTATATTCGTTTCAGCTATTACGGTATATTTTCCATCTTCACATCAAAGGAGTTCCCGGGAGGAGTTCCCAATGCTAATATTAACCTTCGCATCAGAAGAGTTCCTATACTAGAATTAACCTTCGCATCAGAAGAGTTCCCTATGCTAGCATTAACCTTCACATCAGAAGAGTTCCCTAAGCTAACATTTACCTTCGCATCAGAAGAGTTCCTAGTGCTAGCATTAACCTTCGCATCAGAAGAGTTCCCTATGCTAGCATTAACCTTCGCATCAGAAGAGTTCCCTATGCTAACATTAACCTTCGCATCAGAAGAGTTCCCTATGCTAACATTAACCTTCGCATCAGAAGAGTTCCCTATGCTAACATTAGCCTTCGCTTCAGAAGAGTTCCCTATGCTAACATTAACCTTCGCATCAGAAGAGTTCCCTATGCTAACATTAACCTTCGCATCAGAAGAGTTCCCTATGCTAACATTAACCTTCGCATCAGAAGAGTTCCCTATGCTAACATTAACCTTCGCATCAGAAGAGTTCCCTATGCTAGCATTAACCTTCGCATCAGAAGAGTTCCCTATGCTAGCATTAACCTTCGCATCAGAAGAGTTCCCTATGCTAACATTAACCTTCGCATCAGAAGAGTTCCCTAGGCTAACGTTTACCTTCGCATCAAAAGAGTTCCCTATGCATGCTAATATTAACCTTCGCATCAGAAGAGGTCATGCCCCGGGGGTTCACTCCCATTGTGGCCTGTACACCATCTGTGATAATAAAAACGCAGAATAAGGGCAGTTTTTCGTGGGTAGGCACGATACGCGCGTATCGTGTTTAGGGTGTCAAAAACATGAAAAATCGGGAAAAAGGGTAGCAAAATTGCAATGGCTAATACGCGGAAATAAAATTTAGGGTATGAAATTTGATGCAAGGAATAAATCCCTGTTTATGGTTTGAAAATCCCTGTTTAGGGTATCGTTTTAGCCATTGCCGCCGACAAGGGGGGGGGGTAACCGGGGTCGTTACCCCGGGGCCCGGGGTCCTAGGGGGCCCGTAAAAAGTGAAGAGAAGATACTTTACTATGGGGCATTAAAAGCCAAGAAAACGGACCTCAGGGGCCCGTAAAAGGTTCAGAATAGATATCTTGCAATTAAGGCATATTTTCGTTACTTTACTATATAACGGGCCGACAAAGGTCTCTTTTCTTAGGCCTAAGGTATCTCTTCTTTGCTTTTTACGGGCTCTCCGAGGTCTCTTTTTTTCTTTTTATGGGTCATATCTTTTCTTTTGCTTTATTAAGGTTTTTTTACATACTCACTAAGGTCTCTTTTCTTTCCTTTACGGGCCTATGGTATCTTTTCTTTGCTTTTTACGGGCCCACTACGGTCTCTTTTCTTTGCCTTTACGGGTCCATTATAAGGTATGGTTTCTTTGCTCTTTTACGGCCCATAAAAACCAAACAAAAGTAACGGGCCCGTAAAAACAAAGAAAAAAGACGTGCATTTTATTTAAAAAAAATACAAGATAGCGTTTGAAGCACACACTCTAATAAATATTTCACTTGAATTTACTCTTTGCTTTTGCCAAAATGATCATCCTCGATATAATGAAATCTACGAGAAATCAGGGGAGTGCACAGCTTAATCGTGGGAACACAAATTGCAAATTTTCGCGCGCTTCGCGCGCATTGTGCCCTACTGCCCTTCACTTTATTTATGATCATTTACCTTAAAATTGGCAATTTTCTTTCAATATGTCCAATCTGGGAGCAAAAGTCGCTAATTCTAATAACAAATTTTTGCGCGCTTGGCGCTCATAATTCACCGGTTCATACTTGGATCATTTTAGCTTCAAATTGGCTTTAAATTGGCAAATTTTTTACACTTCGCGTGGAAGTTGTTCAGAGAAACTTAATCTGGGAGCAAAATGCCGTTCAAATTGCAAATTTGTGCGCGCTTCGCGCGCATTTGTCTCCTTCAATGTTCATATTTGATTATTGGCATCTAAACATGCTACTTTCGCTCCCATCTGCAACATATGTTCAAGGATTGACCACCAACCTCCCTCCCCCATGTTACAAAGAAATTTATGCCACTGTTGCCCCCCCCCACATACACATCCACACTTATGAAGTCCTGCACCGTCATCACTGATCAAAGGGGCCCGTGCATTCACATTGCCCCCGGGCCCGTAATAGCTCTCGGCGGCACTGGTTTTAGCCAAGGGTTTTAACCTCAGGGGCCCGTAAAAGGTTCTTGTTTAGGGTGCTTTTCAAAAGTTGATTATCGCGGATGGTGTGCAGGCCACAATGGAATGGGAGTGACCCCCGGGGTCATGCTAACATTAACCTTCGCATCACATCAGAACTGTGCACGTTAAGCCCGTGCGACAATACTCAAAATGCAACTTATGCACGAATATATATCGGAAGAAGAAATTTCAATTGAATGAATTGAATTGAAATGTAAAATGGCCAAAATCAAATTCAATTCCTATTCCAATGAAATAACATTATCACTGCATGACTGGCTTGGGTGGATTGCATGCACACGCAAAAAAGGATTGAATAACGCGGTGAGTGTGTGTTCTGCATGTGACCCGATCGATGACAGCCCCGATCAGTAGGTTAAGAGGTTGAACGCTGCATTTTTTAGTACAAAGGTCCCACTTGGCATGGATGTTCCTTGAGGCAAGAGAAAAAGATTCATCCAAAGAGACACTCTGTCTCTATGCATAAAACCCCTAATTAGCATAAATTATGCTAATTAGCACCCAAAATATGGTATTTTCTAATTTTTAGCCCATTTCACTTAAAAGCAGGTGAAAACAGTTGAATTTGGATTAATTTAGGATAAGGAATTAATTTTGGGGGTTGTTTTGGGAATATGTGTCCATTCTGACCCCCAAATCCAAGATGGCCGCTGGCCGCCATCTTTAAAATACACGTTTTTACAACTTTTGAATCATAGTACTGGCTACCAACTTGTGTGATATATCAATTTATACTAATTTGGGGCTGTAGAGCTCATTTCCGGCATTAATTTGATTAAAGGAGTTAAATTAAAGGTGTATTTATTTGCTATACAGGGTGAGTCAGAAAAAAACTGCTCTCAATCATTCCTGATTTTGTACCTTCAAAACATGCGTGGTAAATGACACACTGGTTTATGGTATTACATTAAACGGATTGAACTAGTACCATATCAGTATGACTTTGGGGTCATGGTAGGAGCGTCCGAACCAATAGTTCACGCGGCCCTGGATAACCAACCAATCCTGCCACCACCAAGCGCAACTTATCATCTAGAAGCTTTCCATCATGCCCAGAATCGCCAAAGGAAGTCCAAGCAGACCTTTTCTAAGGCCTGCTTTGACAGTTACATCACTGAATGTCGAAGGATTCTCTACCGCCAAGCAAAATATCATCAGCGGATTGTGCAACAATCTCCACTGTGATGTCTTGTGCCTACAGGAAACCCATAGAGGAGCGACTAACCACCGCCCAACCATACCAGGTACGGTATGGTCCTTGCCGTTGAGAGACCACATTGTCAATACGGGAGTGCGATATTTGTGAATGAAGTTATTGTGATTGAAGCCACTATGATGTCTGATGACAACAACATTGAAGTCATCACTGTTGAGCTCAGTAATGTAACAATAACATCAGTCTACAAGCCACCAGCAGAAGACTTCAAGCTCACTCTCTTCACTTCTAACACTGACACCAAGCCATGTATCTTCATCGGCGATTTCAACAGCCACAGCACTCAAATGGGTTACAAAGAAACCAACAACGATGGAGCTGCAGTTGAGGAATGGATAGACAAACACCAGCTGAACCTTATTCATGATTCCAAACTTCCTCCTTCGTTCCATAGTACCCGTTGGAAGAGAGGATACAACCCTGATCTAGCTATTGTCACTAACAACATCTCTGACATGTGTAAGAAGATTGTATTGGATCCAGTTCCCCAAACACAACACCGGCCAATTGGTATCCACGTTAACACCGTAATCTCACCAAACATAGTGCCTTTTCAGCGACGCTTCAATTACAAGAAAGCAGACTGGAACGGATTCACAAAAGAGCTAGACCAGAAGGTGAAGATAATTACTCCAACTCCAGACAACTATGACACCTTTGCCCAACTAGTTTCCAAGACTGCTCGTAGACATATAGAGGCTGCAGGGTGGAATACATACCAGGCCTTTCCAAGGAATGTGCAAAAGAATACCAAGAGTATGTAACCATATTTGAAGCTGACCCTTTCGCCGAGGAAACAACAGCAAAGGGTGCGACAGTTATGGAATCCATCTCCAAAGAGCGTAATAAGACCTGGCATACCCTCCTAGAGTCAGCAGACATGACCCACAACAGCAAGAAGGCATGGTCCACCATCCGCAAACTTCAAGTTGACCCTACAACAGCCCCACTGCAGCCCAAAGTCACACCCAACCAGGTTGCCCACCAACTGCTCCTGAATGGAAGAAGTGGCAAGAAACATAAGACCAAATTAGACCGCAAGAAATACAGCGGAGACCCCGGCTTCACCAAGCCCTTTACTATGCAGGAGCTGGAAGCAGGAATCGCCAAACTCCAACCAGGGAAAGCAATTGGCCTTGACAACATCGCAACTGAGCAGCTGAAGAACTTTGGTCCAGAGGCAAAGAAATGGCTCTTACAGCTCTACAACACCTGTCGTCGCAGCCACAGACTCCCTAAGATCTGGAAGAAGTCTCACATCATCGGTCTGCTGAAGCCAGGGAAATAAAGATCCATCCATCCCAAAGAGTTATCGACCAATATCGCTTCTCAGCCATACCTACAAGCTATTCGAACGCCTCCTGCTCAACAGACTGGCACCTGTGGTAGACGAGCAACTCATCCCAGAACAAACAGGTTTCCGTCCTGGCAAATCAACAACAAGCCAAGTTCTCAACCTTACCCAGCACATTGAGGATGGATTTGAGGATGGATTGGTAACCGGAGTTGTTTTCGTCGACCTCTCAGCAGCTTACGATACCGTCAATCATAGATGTCTCCTCAGCAAAATCCTGGAGCTAACCAAAGATATCCACCTGACGGAGCTCATCGAATGCATGCTTGACAACAGGATGTTCTTTGTTCAGCTTGGAGACAAGAAGAGCCGGTGGCGAAGACCCAGGAACGGACTACCCCAAGGCAGTGTTCTCGCACCTCTCCTGTTCTATATATACACCAATGATCAACCGAGAAGTGAAGACACCCAACGCTTCATATATGCAGACGATCTTGGCATCAGTGCACAACACACCGACTTCACTGTTGTGGAACAGAGACTCTCCAAAGCCCTGGATGAGCTCATGCCATACTATGAGGAACACTACCTCCGTGCCAACCCATCCAAGACACAGGTGTGTGCTTTCCACCTCCGCAACCGTGAAGCTAAACGTCAACTGAAGGTGACCTGATCTGGAACCACACTAGAGCACTGTGAAACACCCGTATATCTGGGAGTCACTCTCGACCGTACACTCTCATACAAGAGCCACATTGAGAAGACAAGAGGAGCAAAGTTTGTTCACGAAACAACATTTTGAACAAGCTCACTGGATCCAGATGGGGAGCCCGACCAGACACTCTCAGATCAGCAGCCTTGGCTTTATGCTACTCTAGTGCTGAATATGCCTGCCCAGTGTGGGGAAGATCAACTCATGCCAAGAAGGTGGACCCAGCACTCAACTCATGCTGTCGACTTGTCACTGGATGCCTCCGATCAACACCAACGGAGAGTCTCTACACCTTAGCTGCTATAGCCCCTCCAGATGTACGCCGACAAGTGACCAGCATGCAAGAGCATGAGCGTCAGACCATTGATATGAACACCCCATGTTCAACCAGACTGCTGCACCCAAACGCCTTAGATCCAGAGGAAGCTTCCTAAGCAAAGTTCAACCTCTTGGGACAGTCTCCAAGGAAGCGGAAAGACTCACCCTGTGGAAAGAGAGATCTCCCAATTCACCAGCTATGGGACTACAACCCAGTGAGCAGCTACCACCTGGAGCTGATTCCACATGGCCTGAGTGGCGGTGTCTCAACAGACTAAGATCAGGGGTCGGAAGGTGCAAGGTCGCTTTGCAGAAATGGGGATACCTACCAGAAGGACAAAACACTACCTGTGATTGTGGAACGGTTCCACAGACTATGGAACACATGTTGGTCTGTCCATAGATGGGGCACACATGAGGACCTAGCTGAATTCAACGATTCTGCTCGTCACTGCGTCAGCTATTGGCTCGGGCGCATTTGACCCTGCGCTTGGACACGCTAAGAAGAAGTATGACTGCATAGTCCAATAAAATCCACATCAATCCTCAGCAAGCTTCTGGAGCACATCGTGCACTGCCATTTCATCCGCCATCTGTCTGACCATAACATCCTCACCGACGCCCAGCATGGTTTTAGGAAACGGAGGTCATGCGAGTCTCAGTTAATCGTCACAATTGATGATCTTGCGAAGAGCCTGGATGACAAGTCACAGATAGACCTGATCCTGCTTGACTACGCCAAAGCCTTCGATAAGGTCTCCCATCGCCATCTACTCCTGAAGGCCGAATACTACGGTATACGGGGGACCCTGTTAGAGTGGACAAGAGACTTCCTGAGTGAACGCACACAACAAGTCCTGCTTGAAGGCCAGACAAGTTCAACGTCCAAAGTAACATCCGGTGTGCCTCAGGGCAGTGTGCTCGGCCCTCTGCTGTTTTTGATATTTATTAATGACATGCCAGAGTGTGCTACCAGGTCTACTACCAGACTCTTTGCCGACGATAGTGTTTTGTACAAGCGCATCTCAACATCCACTGACAGCAAACATCTTCAGGAGGATCTTGACTGCTTAGTCAAGTGGGAAACCCGCTGGTTGATGCAGTTTAATGCTTCTAAGTGTCAGGTGTTGAGAATCACCAATAAGCGGAAACCAGTCCTGGCTTCATACACCATCCATGGCCACGAGTTGGAGCTTGTTGACTCTGCGAAGTATCTTGGAGTCCACCTTGACTCGAAGCTGAACTTCAACATGCATGTTGACACTGTGGCAAAGAAAGCCAATTCCATCAGAGCCTTCCTTAGCAGAAACATCGGCCACTGTGGACACAAGATCAAAGAGACCAGCTACAAAACCTTCATTCGCCCAATAGTTGAGTATGCCGCCACATCCTGGGACCCTCATACTCAACGCAACATCAGAAAGATTGAGCAGGTTCAGCGAAGTTGTGCTAGGTTTGTCACAGGTGACTATGATCGCTCCAGCAGTGTGTCAGCCATGGTTCAAGATCTCCAATGGCCCACCTTGGCTACCAGACGTCTCCAAAGCAGACTGGAGATGATGTATCGCATACGGTTTGACCTCATCGACATCAGGTGGTCCCAGTACATGACTCCACTAGCTTCAATCACCAGAGGCCATGGTTCCCGCTTTCAATATCCGCGGTGTAGTTCGACAGCCTACTTAAACTCATATTTTCCACGCACCATCCGTGACTGGAACAGCCTGTCAACCGACCCAGCGCTGCATCCTGTTCCCTCAACGCCTTCAAGACTGCGTTGAGGGCCTGCTAACAGTAATCATCTTGCTACCAGTTTTTACTCGCACCTGTTTATTTTGCGCACAATTTGTTTTGTTTATGTCATGCTTGTACCACGCATGACCACCCTCGCAGTGCGTTTGATACTCATCCATATGAGGACTGCACAACCATGGAAGAAGAAGAAGAAGAAAAAGTAACTATTTCAGATTCAAAGGTCCACTTTTAGGAACTGAACATGACTGCGTGTGTGCAGATTAACCGGCCATTTTGGATTGTCAAAATAGTCGCCATATTGGTATTTAAAAAATGGTAAACATTGGTTTTCATTACAAGTGAATCCTAGACTTCAAAAAAGCAAAATATAGAAAATCCCCACAATTGCCAACGACCAAAATTTTGGTGACGCACTGAACCAAAATATATACAAACATGTTCATCCATCTACAATATTGTCAAAGACTGGTACATTGGAATTTACATTTAAAAACCACTGTGCCCTTTTCAAATGACTTCCTATCTTATAAACAGTGCCAGAAATGAGTTTCCCACCCCCATGTTAGTATTAATTGATATGCCACACAAGTCTGTAGCTCGATTGGTTCAAAAGTTGTAAAAAACGCATATTTTAAAGATGGCGGCCAGCAGCCATCTTGGATTTGGGGAGTCAGAATGGCCACATATTCCCAAAATTATCCTAAAATTAATTCCTTATCCTAAATTAATCCAAATTCAACTGTTTACACATGTTTTTAAGTGAAATGGGCTAAAAGTTAGAAAATACCATATTTTGGGTGCTAATTAGCATAATTTATGCAAATTAGGGGATTTTATGCATTCTGTCGGTCCGTGTCACGTCACTTCCTGTTGATGATGTTCGAGTAAAAACAAGTCCCTGATTCGATTTTTGTTGATGATTTCTGTCATTGGTGTAATGTAAATTTCGATCGCAAATAGTCAGTGGAATCAACAACCGTTTCTAAGTCTTCAGAGTGAAAGAAACTTACTTGATTTACCGTTTATATACTGACAAACTTAAAATTAAATTCCATGGTCGAGTGTCGTTTTTTCCGAAATTGAAGGTCACTCCAGCAACATCGCTATGTAGCCTCCTTCACAGCCGGTTTCTGTTCTTCATGACAAACCGTGAGCCACATGAAGTTTGGGCCCGAGACTAGAGATAGCCCGGATGTCCGACCGACAGAATAGATACAGAGTGTCTCTTTGGATGAATCTTTTCCTTTTGCCCCAAGGAACATTCATGCCAAGTGGGACCTTTGTACTAAAAAATGCAGCGTTCGCCCCATTTTCACCCCTTAACAAGTCTCAGCTCGTGCCATGAGTCATGCATGGCAACTCAAAAGTCACTCATGCACTGGAAACGGGTCGGTGGAGCATGATTGAACACATGTTGAATACATTTGCAATCATGCAATCCAAATTTTCGTATGCGTATGCAAGTCATATTCATGATTCATTATTATTATCCGTACCTTGAAACAAACGAACAAACTCACCTGATAATCGCAATAAAGTGATCACTTGTTATATATAGGCTCTATCTCAAATTGTCGATTATGATGTCGGTAATCATGAAATCTTGTTTTCTTCAGATCATTCATGCCGTGTCAGTATCCTAGGTGAGGTGGAATACAACGCGTGGCTAATGCGTAGTCGCCATTTAACGCGCCGCGAATAACACGACGCGACGCGCATAATGCTTAAAATTGCGGGATTTTGGCGAATCCACTATACCCATGATAGGAATATAATAGGCCTACTTCTTCTTCTATACAAATTCTTGGTAGACAACGGGTTGGTATCCCACCAAGTGTCTACCTTTGTCAATCTAAGACGACATGAGCCGAGAAGAGCATTTCTGGAATGAATCCATTGATTTTAAAAAACAGTCATGCATGATAAATGTTGTAGCCTTTGTATTTGGTCACGGAGTAAGAATTTCCCGTTTCTCTCACGACCCAAGGGCTATAATTTTATATTGATTGTTGGCCTTCTATGCTTCTATTTTTTTCTTCCTTTTAACTTTTCTGGGCTAGCATGGCTTGTACACTTTGCACAGGTTTGGACCATGGATTTATCCATTGACCCAAGTGTTACCGTATGTCACCGTGTCCCTTACAAAATACGCCATAAATAATACATAGCGCCTATGAGAAAAGGAATCAAACCAATCATTTCAGTTTTGATATCTCTTCTTCAACCCTTAGGCTTACAAATTTGAATTTATTTTTAACGTTTGCATAACGCAATTGTTTAAACATTCGGTTATTATTAATGAAAAGACAGAACGATATTGGTCCGGGAATGTAACCTTGAGGCACACCTACGTTTATGTTACATGGAAGAACGATTTGAACCCATTTAATTTCTGTGTCTTTCAGAGATCCGTCGAGGATAAAACTTGGAAGTAAAATGTTTGAAGTCGCTTAAAATGATTGATCAGTAATGATCGAGGAAATATCTAGGATCCGTTTTTTTAATTTATTTTATTTGACCAACTTTGAGAAATTTTCACTAAAAATGGTTGAATAATGCAAAATTTTGCTAAAAAATCACAAAAAAGCCCGATTTTTGCCCAAATTTCAAATATTTTTAATTAACACATGATTAAGTTGATCAAAATTCAAAAGAATTAAAAAAACATGTCCTAGATATTTTTGCCCAGATTTGACCTCACAGATGGATTTGTCAAGTCTTTGCCATTCTATTATACTTTTATTTACTTTACACCAACAATTTAGCAGTTATCATGGTTATGAGGCTCAAATGTTTCAATGATTCCAGGGTAAAAACGAGCATTAAACCAATTTTAATTTCAGAAATGTCGACAAAATATGAAGACAACTAAAAGATTACGTTCGTTTTGGGATCATGTTTCCTGTTGTTTCCTGTTCACGGGAATGGACCCCTTTGCCTCTCTTGACTTGGAAAAAGTAATGTCTATACTTTGATCAGCTCGTAATCGGCGTGCCTTAGAACAGCGCGGATTAATATCAATATATTTTATTTTGAGAATTGCCTCGTGACATCTCGCCAGAAACATAAAAAAAAAAAAAATATTAATTGAAGTAGGAATGTCCTACTGATATCAAATAATTTTGATTTTTTTTAAATTCGCGATATAGGTCTAATACAAATTTTGGGACAAATTATTAAACATATATATTTTTGATATTTAACAGTCCTCGAAGTAAACTTCAAAGTGTATGTAAAGCTGGGAGGAAAGCCGTCCATCACTATGAAAGATATACATTTTTATCCCAAAAACATCTAAGATTTTAGGTCTTTGGGGGAAAAATATATATCTTCAATACGAAAGGTCAAAATGTTCATATGATCATGATGGACGACTTTTCATCCCAGCTACATACACTTTTACTTGTAATGGGTTTGAGCACTTTTAATTCTAAAGTTAGTCACCTGAGAAATGACACTGTTATATCATTAGATTTATAAAGTTTGCTTCGAAGCAAACGGATAGCAACGTTTGCATAGAATTTTTTGTGGGACCTTAATGTACATTGCATTACATTTAATATTTTTCGTATATTTTCTGTTTATGATAATTAATAAAGTGATGCAAAATTCAATTCACTACATGGTCTACTCTTAGTCCGGTGTCTTAGTGTATATAATTCTGTCATTAGTGTCTTGAGAATATTACGAACAATGTTCAGCAGTTCAGTTTGGTTTAATACGCATTTGGTACAGAGCTTGGTAATACGGCTTAGCTTGTCGTGCTAATCTTACTACATCATCAGGTATTGATTTTGGTAGGTCCTTGGTTGAATGAAATTTGGTACTGTCAAAAGCGTTGTCATAGAAACCTATCATTGGATTTGCTGCCAAGTAGGACTTCGATATATACCAGTTGCGTGAAACACACATATCTCCCGCCTCCCACGTAAGCAGACCATCACTGTACGGAATTCCAACAGCCTGACAATATTGGCTTAGAATTGAGGCGGGATGATTCTGAAGATCATCGGCGTCAATTATGATCGGACTTGATTGGACCAAGTCTCGATCCTTGAGGTACCCAATGAGGTCAAGTAATTCACCGTATCCACGTTTTGGATACATTGGCCAACTAGACACTTCATCTAGTTGAAATGTATCTGCGATGTGAGTCGGAAGTGAATCTATAGATAAGTTTCGATTGGAAAGGAATAATTTCAGCGGGTCACGAATAAGGAAAGTATGCTTATAACCCCGCGGAATCGAATCAAGTCTTTGCATTATATTGAAAATAAAATCTTTGCAGAAAACGACCTTCTTCCCTGGATAATCTGCTTCAAGAGTTCGCTTTACCCATTCAAATGTGCAGTTTTCGTCATCCCAGCCATTTTTGTAATCTTCAGGATTTTTTGCTATTTCTTTTCTCACGTCGTCCATAAATTCCCCAAACTCGTCGACACCATTCAGATCTGATGGCATAGAGAATCCCTGAGGTCCAAAGGTGGCTGCACAATTGTATGGCTCATTGATAATTTGAATATCAGGGACATAACTGATACATTTGAGGAAGACGGTCGACAGAGATCTGGGAAGTCCCCATAGCATAACACGTCGTTCCGGATTAACAGGCCTTCTGTGTGGATCCATTGCATTCTGAAAATGTAACAATTAAATTGCAAGTTCTCAGTTCTGATATGTTACTTAAAACTTGAGACATTAAATCACTTTTAAATTATGTCAGAAATTATTTTAAAATAGTTATAAAATAGCAAACAAGTGGCAGCTCCTCTCAAATCTAATTAAGACCAATACTTCTGTCGATATTACTAATGTTATTAGAGCCTATTAGCATATAGACCTCATGTTTTGGGCAACTTTTTCGACATGTTCAAGGTAGCCTACACACAAGACCCATCAAAAAAAACAAAAAACTGACGGCACCAGAGAAGATCATCTCACTCTGGACCGTATCCGTAGGCTCAACCCACAAATGTGATGTCATCCGATGTTTGTCAAGATGTACGGAATTGAAGAATATTAAAAAAAACCCATCTAAAGTGAAGGATCATGAAAATACCGGTAGGTCGATTCGTCTTACTGCTTACAACTGCTTCCATGATCCATAAAGTTTAAATTCAATGTGTTATTACTCACCCTCAATGTTCATATTGATGATTCAAAGGACCATTTTTCAGTCCCTCATCCCCAATTGATTGCCATTCGTGTGTATTTATAAGTAAATTCAGCTACTAGTCGTCGAGATATTTGACTCAACAAGCACTAAATTAATTCTGTACATCGATGTACTTTGTACCCGTTATCTATTATATTTATCCTTTTCAAACTAATTAAACACTTTCAGGCAGTCAAAATGAATTAATTATATCTGGTATATGTAACCGTGTTTACTATGTACACATTGGTGTGTCTATTTACTAAACCTTCTGACGCCATGGAAGCTCACTTCTGTTCATTTTGGAACGAAGGACTCGGTCACTCGGGAAGGGGAAGGACATTGGGACGTGTCCCACCCACTTATTTGAAGAAATGATCCACTTTTTGACAATTCAGACCCAACGCCCCCCCCACACTTCACAAGACGGATTGACACCACTGGGGAAGATGGGTATACCAAATTGTTCCAACCCAACAGTTCGGATCATTAATTTTTGGGCCTATAATAAACTGGCCTCAAAAAGAAACTTATAATTTTTCACAAGGTCATATCTTAAAATCCTCTCCATAAAAATGAACAAAGATTGCACACAGGATTACTTCAATTCGCCACTTGCACGGTTCCGCCATTATGCACTATATGCGGGGAGAGCCTCGAACTGGCAGCATACATGAAAGGAAGAATTACGTAACCTTACACAGAATGTTATATGACTGGTTCAATTCCCATTCATGTATGCTGCCAGTTCGAGGCTCTCCCGCACATAGTGCATAATGGCGGAACCGTGCAAGTGGCGAATACTCTACTCTAAACACATATCAGTAACCAAGCAGTTATCCAACTGACACAACAGCAAAATGCACTGACATGGAACACCTTCCTGGACCAAAATTCACATCCCAATAGATTTCTTTTGTTGGGTTCCAATTATTCGCCTGTGAATGTGGTCCCGGAAGCTGTTCCGTGTCAGTGCATTTTACTGTTGTGTCAGTTGGACAACTGCTTGGTTACTGACATGTGTTTAGAGTAGAGTATTGAAGTTATCCTGTGTGTATTTTTTGTTCATGTACAGGCGAATAATTGAAACCTAGCCAAAGAAATCTGCTGGGCTGTGAATTTTGGTCCAGGAAGGTGTTCCATGTCGGTGCATTTTGCTGTTGTGTCAGTTGGATAACTGCTTGGTTACTGACATGTGTTTAGAGTGGAGTATTGAAGTAATCCTGTGTGCAATTTTTGTTAATTTTATGGAGAGGATTTTAAGATATGACCTTGTGAAAAATTATAAGTTTCTTTTTGAGGCCAGTTTAATATCAGATATTGGTGCCTTCAGACAATTAAAAAAAACCTATGTGTGGGTTAACTCCAGGAGAGGGGAAACCATAATTCCAGGGGCCAAAAATGAAAAATGATTACTGTAGAATGCATATCAAATTATCCATCTTGTCACATTAAGTATAGTTTCTACTATCTACGACCTATGGTTATGGATATATAAGACAAACGGTGTCAAATGTCATCACACTGAGTCAAAATTTGAAAATGCTACGATTTCTTTTAAAATAGGTCTAAATTATCTAGTCACAGGATTGAAACAAAAATAGTTTGCACCGCCTCTTATATTTGGTTACTGAGATACAGGATAAGCTAGGTCCATTTAACTATTGACTTTGGAATTTGGTAAAGGAAACATGGCAGACAGTGCAAACTATAGGCCTACTTGTTATAATACTTGTTGCCAGACGAACAGGCATTATGATATTTGACCCAGTATTATGGATTTAACCCCTCCCACACTTCTGAGAGGTACATAGTTATTTTATTTTAATTGTCTCAAAGAACCAACCCTCAATCCTTCCACTGCTCTTGCAATCACCAAAACTAAATGTATATAACCCGAGAATATTCTTAGTCATCTGTAGAGTTCCCTTAAAAATTATTTAATACATAGAAAATGACATTGTCACAGACGCATGATACTTTGTACAAATCTTCAAAATAGTTTTATTACTTGTACATATCAGATACAATAATAATACATGTAACCGACTGTAATATTTGGGGGAAAATTAAAATTAAACATTTTGATGACCTTTTGCTGTGTTGAGATCCACTACATTTCAACTATCAAGTGTAAACTTCCAGATCTATAAATTCAGTACATTGATGGTATCTTGCTTCAAAATGTATTCAACTTAGCGGAATAATTTCACATTTCACACTCAGCTTATATGCTTGTTAATAAAAGGAAAGCATTTCATTTCGACAGTGAATGTCCTGATCAATGCAAGATAGTGTTAATACTAAAACCTGCCATTATATCTCGGCCCCTGTCATTGTAAAGCAAGATTTGCATATAGACACATTTTAGACCAGTTTTGTTTGAAACAGCATTTCATCCAAGCAATAATTTTGGCATAATTACATAATGGTCTACCCACAAAATTAGGTTAGGGTTAGGGCAGACTACATGTATATTCTGTAATTACACCTTATGGGCATATCATACCAGCAATTGCAGAGTGCGATTCAAAAAATGCTAGTGATCAAACGCTGGCAGCATTTTCACAATCACTAGCAGCATGCAATCGATGCAAACATGTTGCCTGGCTGTTGACTTGATACTTGGGCATGCTCGCAACCGATCAGTGATGGAAGTGATATCATAAAAACGCTACGCTCCTAGTGATTGCTTAGAATGATATGCCCTTTATGGCCATTTGAATAAGTGCAGAACCATTGGTTTTCTTAAGATTCTACGGGATAAACTGCTCTATAGTTACAGCCTATACAATTTCTATTTTGTGCACCAAAGTATGTTTTACAAAGTACAGATGACACCGTTCCAAATCACCTGCTTTCCTCACCACAGAGCACCAACTCATTGTCAACATATATGACATAATATTTAACCTGTTATAACAAATTTATTATCTACATGTAGTTTAGATACCTGACGAATACTTGACACTTCTTACCCACCACCAATGAAATATAGGAAATGTCTTTAGTAAGCAGCATAATAGATGAACAGAGGCAAATTCAGCTTTTTCTTAAATCCACACACGTTTTATATTTGCGTATAGGTGAGTATGAAATGATCTAAAAACATTATCCTTGTTTTGCACTGGCAGAAATAAACTCGGCAATTCTGAATTCTAGTAAATATGAAACATGAAATGTCACTAAAAGTTGTACAAATAAAGTTGGTATATATTTAAAATTCAATTCAGTCAGAAGTTGGTTTCAATTCTGTGCTGCAACTAGGTTTAAATTACATACAAAAGGTTTGCTTCTATCATTGCGTATGAGTTTATATATTCAAATGGCATATGCATCTTTTTCAAAAGTACATGAACTGCTAAGTCTTTTCTTGACCATAGCTAATGACAGAATTTGTGTACAACGGATTGTGACAAGTTACATTTTACATAGCTTATCTCTGCATACTTTGTGAATGGCATAATAAAACAAACAAAATGTAATGGCAGTGAACATTAACTTGCAGGTTTAGTGGCTCTCAAACTGAACCGCTAGATCATGTCTATTTGTTAAAACTTTGATAACAATGATGCACCTGATGACCATCATTATGATCCAAACAAAAGAAGGTCCATATCAGACTATAAAACCACTAAGAACTACATATTTGCTTATAGTTGCATCACCACTCTTTATAGGGTTATCTTCTGGTGGGAATATCTTCAAATGCTCTCACATATCATACACAACTTACATTAGCAAGTGCACTGCACAGGTGTAAGATTCCATTTTTTTCTACCAGATTTGCTCACAGTAAACCAACCTGATTTTAAAATGTATGACCAATTACACTACAAGAGTCCCCTTTGCATGCACTGATTTGCAGATTCAGGCCAAGATTACCTTTTCCTAAATTTATGCATAATATCAAATTCAGCTGCATTGATTTACATGCCAACAAAGCTGGTCTTATAAAAGAAAGTAATACATGGATTTATTTGATTAGAAAAAGAAATTATTTAGGAAGGAAACAAGGAAATATTTACAACAATAAAACAATTCAATCTCACTATTGGTGAGATTCTACTCCTGACAGGTAAAAAATGCAGCTGCTGCAAGTTACCAAAAATATCATAGTCCAATTTTATTACAGAAAAGCATCAGCAGATTTCAAAGTATCCCATTGTTATGGGACAATACTCCTCCCAACTACTTCTACTTATAACACAATGCTACAATAAGTATTTTGTAGGGAGAATTTCCTTAAAACCATCATTAAAAGTACTGTCCATGAAAGCAATCCATTATCCATTTAAAAAACCTTACTCCGTATCAAAATGTCAGACCAATTCTAAAAACAAAACACATTTGTGAGTCAACACAAGTTATGTCGTTTTGAAAAAGAAAAGAAATTTCAATCAGGGGCGTTGCAAGTGGGTGGACAGGGCGGACAAAGTCCACCGGCCCCGAGCAAAAGCAAAAATGAAATAAGGGGGATAAGTAGATGTTATAAGGGCCCTGCATTGCTCCTTGTCCATGCCCCCCGAGACACTTGCTACGCGCCCGATTTCAAGTATCCACACTATTATTATGGCCTCACATTTGCAGATTTATCAACATCCACTGCATTTGATGATGATTCCTTTTTTTTCTTGTCAAACAAACAATATTTACTAATGGCACATTCAAATCTGTAACAGTACTTTGTGTTGGAATGATCACCAATTCTTTTGGGGTACATCTGTGCACCCAGAATTGTCACAAATGTGATGCGATCAAGCAAAATCAGTCGGAACTCGGAAATATTAAATTTTCAGTTTCTTATAGGATAGTAAAAAGCATTGACAAAGCTGAAAACCACATTGAAATTGAACAACCAGTTCCAAAGATAAGAGTTTCCAAAACAAGAGGAAAACAAAAAGGAAATATTTCCTTTGTTTGGCTGTATCTCAAAATCAATATTTCCGACTGATTTTGCTTGATCGCATCACAAATATTTTCCCTGTTCTACCGCTGGACAGACTTGCCAAGTTCGGTTGGTCTGTTGGGATATTTTTCTGGAGGCTAAATGACCATAGAAAATCACAAAAAACTTCTGAAATGTTGTGAATTTTTTTCAAAAGACTTAAGTCAAAATCAAACCACTCCCACCAAAAAACTGCTGCATTTAATTTCATACAGTTCAAAAAATACTCAAATTGCAAAATCTGGGTCGGTCAGGCTTGTAGAACAGGTTTCTTTTTTTGTCACCTTATAAAGCAGTCATACAGTTGATATACCAAAATATGTACTGCTGCCTTGGAATTACATAGAATCTTTTAATATATTTTATACACAATTGTTGAATACAAATGTGCATATTTGTAACATATTACATGATTACGCTATCTGGTAATGGTGGCATCTCAGTCAGTGGACTTCCTTTTCTTCTTCTTCTTTTTCTTCTCAGAACTAGGCTGTAAAAAGAGAAACAAAATAATGAAAGGCTTTTAACTGATTGCACTCAACAACATTTCCAATTTTATTTAAATGTATATTTCAATTTTACATTCATTTACAATGTATCATAACCCGATCAAGCAAAATGAGGTCAACATGAATAAAAGACAATGTTTTACTACAGCATTTTGCAAAGATCTTTCGTACTGCCCGATTTGTCGCAGTTTATGGCGTAAACATGAAGTTGGGTTCTGATTGGCTAACTGAATCACATCATTACATCAGCACATCAATCTGTGTAGCATCGCATGAACGCAGGTGTGATTTTATGCAATCGGCCTGCCAGTGCGATATGCCTAGGCAAAATAGTATAGTGTCTTACAAACTTGTGTATTAATTTCTAAGGCATTCTGCACAATTAAGATTAAGTATTGTGATATGAAAGATGCTAAATTAAACAATAAATTAAGAAAAGTTAAGAAAAGTCCAACTGACTGACCGACTGTTTACAGGGTCAGAGATGTGAAGGACAACTGAACAATACTTTTTTGGGGGTCAAAGGTTTTCAGGTTAGTACTAGGGTTAGGACTTAGAGGTTAGGGTTAGGATTACATGGTTGGGATGTGAACCATTATTCTATATAAAAACAGGGAAAATCTGTTCCAACTGACCAGCAGGGAACCAAAGGATGGATCCAAAAGGATACAACAGTGTCACACTAGCAATGGATAAAATTAAAAACAGGGAAAATATGACACAACATCCACACCTTGGTCTGGGGCGGACATTTTAAAAATGAATTTAGAAGAACAGCAACGACATCACTTGCATTACATTCCAGATGTTAAATCTACATCATATGCAAAATGTGAGGAAATTCGCAGACGAGTCCGTTTTATTTTAGGGCCATTTGTCTATAACTGGTCTTTACATGTAGCCCTATGGAGAGAGTGCCCGTTGAGGGCGCTATAACCCCCATTTCAGGGGAAAAAATGTGATTTAAAAAAACGGACTCGTGCGAATTTTCTAAAATTTTGTAGTATGTAGTATGAACATGTAGAAATATAATCAAGTAGTTGCCCTACCTGCTCTTCTCCGAAAAAATAAAAAGTCCTATACCTCAATGATAATGAAACCTAGGTGAGTAACACAAAATATATAAACATTGAGAGCAGGTCCCCTTTTTTACTCCTTGAAAAAGAAAAGTTTTGTCTTTTCGAAACGTCGGGTTGGATGTTGTGTCATATTTTCCCTGTTTTAACATTATTCTGTAGTTGTTCCAAAAAAAACACGCAAACCCTACTTACCGTTTCCGGTGCTACCTCCTCTTCCTCTTCTGCATTTTGTTCGGCTTCTGCCTCTTCCTTCATTTTTCTCTTCTTTTTCTTCTTCTTCTCAGATACTGGTGCTGATAAAAGGAAAAAAAATGTCCGGATCATTATATAATGTTGTCTTTTCATGTATTCAATAATAACTGTATAGCAGGGACGTAAATGATGTCTTTTTCATGATATCATCAAGCAGCAATGGCCACAAGGGGAAGGGGAATTGCGTAGATTTCAATGGGAAATTTGGCAAATTATATTCATCTTCAGGTATTTTAAGTTAGCTACGTCTATAAAATAAGGCCTATTACATGTTTGAAGTAGCAGTTCTACAAGCACCATTGCCTACATTTGATTTGGCACAAGGTTTAAAAAGCATGGGGCCTCAAAGTTCTAAGCAGTATGATGTGACATGCCGCCTCATCTATTCTGTTTCATTAAGGTCTTTATGATGTGCTTTATGCAACCCATAACTTCCCCAGCTTACTTTGTACTTCTTCTTCCTCCTCCTCTGGTTCCTCCTTCACAGCTTCCTCCTTATCAGCCTTGTCTTTCTTCTTCTTCTTTTTCTTCTTCTTGGCTTCCCCATCATCACCATCTACAGCAGGCTCTTCATCCTCAAGATCTTCACTAAATCTCAGCTTCTTCTTTGGTTCCTCCTCTCCCTCCTCCTCATCTTGCTCCTCTTTGAATTTCCTCTTCTTCATAGATGATGTCGGGAGAGTTGAGTCCATTCCGGTGTTGTATGTGTGAATTTCACTCTTGTGCTGGTATTTTTCTGCACGGGCTTTAGACTTGCCACTTCCGCTGATTTTGAACGACTGTTAAAATTTGAGAGGATAAAATTGGATTTATTAAGCAATGCATGTTTGAGTTCGCTGCAACTGTTTGCTCATTTAAACAGAAAAATATCCAAATTCATAAATACAGTGTCTTAAAAATGTTTTCAAAGCATACAAATGCAGTGCAGAGAATTGGAGAGATTTTAACACAGCCATCCTATCATGTACACAGACTTAGCAGCAGGTTATCTATCAAGGAAAAATACTCACAAACCATATTTTTGGCCATTTCTTACAAGTTTGTAAGTTATTCACTTGGAGGTCCATGTAGGTTCACCCAAAAGGATTATGGTACAAAGAAGTCCTTTCAATATAAATACTTTTTTTTACACAACCAAGTACTGTCACATTTTGATTAAAATGAGCACACTGTGCATAATATCTATGACCTGTCATAGAAATGACTGAGCTCTTAAGTAATGCACGTAATACTTAATTTTGTGCAAATTCAGTTAATAAATGACTATTCTGTCAACACCATAGTCTTCAATTCTGTCAACAACATGGTCTTTGAATAGATCTATTACAAGTGATCATAATTTCCCATGATATCTTACCACGCCTTCTTCTAGCTGTCTGACTCTGGCTTCAAGCTTTGCTCTACTTTCCAAACCAATTTCCAGATTATCATCTTCCCCTAATGCATCTACTCGCACTGCTAAGGCAGTCTTGGCTGCTAGTGCTCTGGAGATCTGCACAAAAAGAGAACATTAATAAAAGTTTAATATATTTGTCATGGACAGTCACAGTTGAGTTACTGTATTCATTCCAATAAGCGCGCTTTACAAAGTCATTTTGGGTGGGCGCTTATTTTTAACCTAGTTTACCTAATTTTTTCATTAGAGACAAATTTACCTACGTAATATAGGGTCCCAAGACATTCCAGTAGCTTTTCTGATGCAGTAAATGTATTGCAAGTTTACACAGGACTTCAAATCCTCAAGCTATTTTACTGTATCAACGTGTATCAGTCACTTCAACATTAATGGTATCATTTAGCAAATTGAAAATGCCCTTGGTGGGTGCTTATTGGGACATGGGCGCTTATTGGAATGAATACGGTAATAAATTTTCTATTTTAATTATTTCACTTCCCTGCCCTACATTAGTTAAACATTATTTGGCCTGTACGATGTTAGCCTACTTTTCCCAAAATCATTTGTTCAAATATCCAAACTTTCAGGCTGCTAATGGTGCTCCACCGCGAAATCACATTTTGGCCGTACTTTTGATACGTTTTTTTTCTTTCCCTTACTACATGTCTACAACGAAACACAGCAAGAAATCTATTGGCTGAACATTTACTTCAAGTGCGTTTAATTATGCAATAAAACAGGTCCTCAAGTAAGCAAGCAAGCAAACAGGTCCCTGATAACCACTATTTTGATTGGTTACACAAACATAAATTGAGTCATTTGAACTCAAAGACTTGAATACCAATTTATTTTGTATTATTAGAAATTACTCACTTTTCCTTTATTCTTTGGATTTGTCGATCCCACCAGTGATGCGTGGTAAATCAAACCATACTTTGGCGTGTCTTTCTTTGTTTTCAAAGCTCGAAATAGAGCCTTCTCGGCACCTAGAATTTGTACTGTTGAGGATGGGTGTTTTGCCAAGTTCATTAGTGACCCTGTAACATGAAAAAGCAACGTTGATATGCTGAGTAAGTGGAGTTTGTAATATACTCAACTTGGAGGAGGTGATTTAATTTGAACTGTATGCATGAAACAATTGGCGGAGAAACTAACACACTAATAAATGCAAAACACTCCATTTTTTAAAGAATTGGTTAAAAAACATATTAATAAGATGACATCTCTGAGCCATCATAATCTCCACAACACAAAAATATTTTACATTGCAAGTCCAAAAAGGGACTTTCTCACTTTTGTTGTCTCAGTGGTAGTGACGATATATACTGAGTGCTCATCACAATGATCAGATAATGTTAACATCACTGACAACAAATCTATAGATTAAATGCACTATTCTGACATTGCAGCTAGCTAGTTACATGCCTTTTTTACCAAAAAAACCCAATGTTATTTTTAGCCAAGTTTATCGTAAAAATTTGCAGTTGGATACAAAATAGATTAGGCTGTATAAATTACCTGCATGTGATATTAGCCTAGCACCAACCAATTCTCCAACTAACGTAGTCACATTAGGCGCTATTGCCTGCATACGATTCTTGAGGTAATCATATAACTGGGCTCTGTATTCTGTGATTTCTATTACCTGCAGAAGATAAAAGAGAGTAATAATGATTAATATCACAATTGTTGCAGTCAATGGTGTTCTCTTCAATTTTACTTGTTACGATGACAACAAAATGAGTACTTAGCAAAAGACTGATCAATGTTACACACATGAAAAGTCCCACAGTGAGCAGCAAAATATCCATGAACTGGAATATGGTGGCAAGAACTTGAGAGCTCCCAAAATTAAGCAAAGTGTGTAAAGGACAGTAAAATAGTTCTGGCCCATGATAAATGGTGTCCAGATGTTCGTGTTAAACCCCTTGCGTGATCCCGGAAGACACACATGTGACTAAATGTACATAATTAATGTTTGATGCTGGATCCTTTGGTTCTAACTGTTCACAACAATATGCAAGTACCGTAACCACCCGGGTATAAGCCCACTCTCGGTTATAAGCCCACCCCTAT